>NW_022994420.1:211764-314983 GCF_012275295.1 Melopsittacus undulatus | reverse complement strand
ATGCGATGATGCAGAGACGTGAAGGTGTAGCTTGCCCCAAGCTGTGATGGAAACCTTTCCTAAATGCCGTGTTCCTGTTAGATGGTTTCTCTAGGGCTGAATCAAAAGCAGGCTCCTACAGGAGTCTCTCCCCGGACTGGCGTGTGCTTGTTATCAGTCTCTTGATTCCATGAATTCCGTTCTTTATGGATACATCCTTTTCCCCATGGAGAGTCTTTGCCTTGATCCTGTTAAGTGATGGGTCAGTTCTCTTGGATGGCGGCTATGATATGCAGGCTCCATTGGGGGTGCTGTATCCGGATTGTTCCGGAGAGCTGTGCTGATCCCTATAAAGGAGAGCTTTAGGTGCTAGCCCTAAGCTTGTTCCTCAGGTGCCTTAGAGAGGTCTAATCTGGCTGTGCCTTGGGCCCCAGCAGCACCTTGGATATATGGAGATGTTGTCCCTTGTGAGATGTCGTTGGTGCCTCACTGGATTGCTTTGTGGTGCTTGGTGGCCAGCAGGCATCATCCTGGCAAGGGTGTGTGTGTGCTGCACCTCCTCTGATTAGCTTTCAAAGGAATCAATGCACATGCCCAAAGCTCTAAGCTCCCTCCTGCACTAGTTAAAGGTGTGTACAGAATGATGCCACAGCAGTGTTGTACTCGTATGGAGGCAAATCATGCCCCAGGCATGGGCCTCGCAGTAAACCCTCGGCTCTCCTTTGCGACTCCTATTGTTTGAGATGTACTTGCAGTGCTTCCTCCAGGTTCTTGCTGAGCTGTACTTTTTGGTGCAGTGGCAGCTTCAGCGTTGGGAATGTTGAGTTTGGGGCTATGTGGGGCTGGATCAACTGCAGAGTTTCAGACAGATGCCCTTGAGGCAACTGAGCCAGCTCCAGCTGCCCTGCTAGAGGAATGGGGGATGCAGGAATGGAGGAGGCCGGGGGCAGCAAGGGCTTTGTGTCATGGGCAGTGTCTCCTGTCCCACATGGGGACTTTGTGCAGGTTTGAGAAGAATCCAAGTGACTTTACTCTTTCAGACTTTTGCAGTTACTGGCGGTTGGTGTTTGAAAGGGTTCTTCCCTGCCTGTCCCTTGCCCGTGTTCTCCTGACTCAGAGCAGGTTGTGCATCAGGGAACTACTTGCAGCTGCAGGCAATAACTTCCCATGTTGTAGCTCTTTAATTTTTGTGGGGCTGTCCTCTAAGCTGTCAGTGCTGTGTCAGTGGCAGAACCGTAGCTAGTAAATATTGATGCTGCAGGAGTGCTGGAGGCTCCAGTCAGTTCAAGGCTCTTCTGGACAAATTCCTGAGAATAGCCAAGAGCAGAGTGGAATCAGAGCCTGGCTGTGCTGATAGAAAAATGACTCTGTTGTTTTTATCTGCTTCCGTCAACTCAATATTGAATTCCTGTAGAGCGTTATTACGGTTGCCAGAGGTGTAGCTACTTACGTCAAGTGTATTTGTAATGCTAGGGTCTGAAGGGCTGTAGGAGGTGCCTTTGCTTAAGGCAGTTGGAGGAAGTGAGAGCAGATAGAAACCAGGGATGCCTGCTGAAATGTGTGACAAGGCTTCCTGGGCCTGAGCACCAGTGCCAGGATCCTGTGGGAGAGCAGCAGAGAGAGAAGACCCTGAGGAAGCAGCAGAGAGTTGCAGAAACTGGTAGCGTGGCCCAGACTTAAATCCCTGAGCCAGAGCTCAGTCTCTTCTGAGGGTAACAAAAGCCCCTTCCGGGTGCCAGTAAAGGCGAGGGACTTTGGAAGGTGTTTCTGCAGCTGCTTCCAAGCTCTCTAAATTCTGTTGACAAGTGTTGCTTGCTCCTTGCTCTTTGCTGATGCTCTAAATAAAGGCTTACAGGGCTGTAG
This sequence comes from Melopsittacus undulatus, assembly GCF_012275295.1. NCBI lineage: Eukaryota > Metazoa > Chordata > Aves > Psittaciformes > Psittaculidae > Melopsittacus > Melopsittacus undulatus. The sequence goes on along the minus strand of NW_022994420.1, from coordinate 313,141 downwards.
TGGCAACAAGAATGTGCTGTTTGAAGATAAATGGTTTGCTGTCACTTCTGTTTCAGGAGGGAGATATCTTGCCAAATTCTTCACTTGAAATCAAGGTGATCTTTAAGCCCAAAGAAGCCAGAGTCTACCAAGAGGCAGCCTACTGTGACATCTCAGGTACAGCTCCTTCTTCCTGCTCCTGTTCCCACAGAGGAGGTACAAACACTCTTCCAGCCCACTGGGATCTCGTGTAGCTCTGGAGGGCTCAAGAGGACAGTGCTGGCACATGCTGCTGTCCCTGCAGCTCCCGGTGGTCTCCTGTCCGAGGCCAGGGCTCAGGATGCCTGGCTCTGGCTTCCTGACCCCAGAAGAGACAAAGCAGTGAAAGAATAAGCTTTCCTGGCACGGGTTTGCCAGCATTTGCAACACACACAGCTTTAATGAAGGAGCACCAGGAGCCTGTAGACCATTTACCTCCAAGATGAGTCTTGGTTGTGTGGCTCTCTCCTCCTCCTGGTGCTGCTCGCCTTGTGTGCAGAGTAGAAAGGGATGGCAGTGAGATCTTGTCCAAAATTTGAGCCAGGATTCAGGCTTCAGTGGCTGAGAGCAGCTTTCAGACTGAAGATCTTGTGCTCTGTCATCTCTAGCAAATCTGAGGGAAAGAAGCCACCCTGGAGTTTGGCTGTAAGCCTTGAGATCTCAGTTGCCTTTGCACCAAGGGATGTGTACGTTAGCAGTACATGTCTGGCTTATGTGATCTGCTCAGTGAGAGGGCTGGTTTTCCAGGGCTGGAGGGATGAGACAAGGGGTGATGGGTTTGAGCTTAAACAGGGGAGATTTAGTTTAGATATCCAGAAGGAATTGTTTGCTGTGAGAGTGGAGAGGCACTGGAACAGGCTGCCCAAGGAAGTTGCTCCGTCCCTGGCAATGTTCAAGTTCAGGCTGGATGGGTCTTGCAGCAGCCTGGTCTAGTGGAAGGTGTCGCTGTCCATGGCAGGGGTTGGAAGTGGATGATCTTGAGGTCCTTTCCAACACAAACCATTCTGTGGTTCTCTGAGACACCATCCCAGGGGGTTGGTTAGAAATGAGAAACCAGCCCCAAGGCTGATTTCCTGAGGGACGAGATGGGTCCCGTATCTTCTCCTGGAGCATCTGGAGGTGGTTCCATGCAGGCCAGGGACCGGCAGCAGCACTGAGACAACCTGGAAAGTGCTGGGTAGCAGAAGGAATTGCGCTCACAGAGATTTCCCTCCACAGGCTGTGAGACCAGGCTGCCCCTGTGCATCAGCGGGGAAGGCGTCGGGCCCCAGGTGGAACTCAGCTGCGACCAGGTGAGCGTCGGGAAGGTGTTTGTTGGCTCAAGCCACAGCTACGGGGTGAGCAGGACGGGTGGCAGGGCATGGGGTGGATCTGGATGGCTCGTGGGCAGCAGTGAGCCTGGTGGAGGTGTGGGATGGGTCTGAATCAGGTTGGTGGTGCTGAGCAGGCCCTTGCCACTGCAGGTCAAGTGGAGTGCTCTGTGTCAGGGGAATAAGGCCAGAGTGGCTCTGTTTGTGTGAAGTTATCCCTGCTTTGCATGAAAAAGCCCTGAGGCAGAACTTGTCCTGTTGTATTTGGCAGCAGCGCTCAGCATCTTCTGCCTTTTACAGATGTTAATTGCTAAAGTAGAAAAGAAGTGAGCCTTCAGTAAGTAAAGAGGATTCTTCATGTATTTCCATGTTGCTTTCTTGCTGCTGCTGCAGGTGCTCCTGCTCAACAGAGGAGTTCCTGAGGCTCCCTTCAGCGTGGTGTATCCGGAGAGAGCTCTGGACTCCTGCTACGAGGTGGCTCTGCGTGGGGAGGCCTCAGGCATCGGCTACCTCCTGGACACCACCGAGATCGACTGCGGGCTGCAGGTACCGCACGCTGCTCTTGTCAGAGCTCCTTGTCTCCAGCCATGACCGGTGGGCTGCTGCCCCCCCGGGTCGAGGGCTCTCCCCCCTTCCCAGCTGCTTTGCTGGCTCTGTGGCTCAGAAGTCCAGCGTTTGGGTGATAGCTCCAAGCTGGTGTTTAATGGCCATCTCCAGCCCAGCCCAAAGCTGGGAATCCCTCCTCTTGGAGGGAACTAACGCTGCCTCCTGGGACAGGCAGGATCCCAGTGGTGCTCTCCAGAGGGATGTGTCCCTCAGATGTCCATCCGCTGATGGGCTCCTAAAGCCAGAGGTGCAAGGAGGTGCTCTCTTTTAATGCTCCTGATTCATCGGCCAAGGAGGCAGCTGACTTGGGCTTCCAGTCACTGTAGCTGGATAGAATGTCCCAGAATAACCCTCACTGTACTTCTTTCCAGTTACAACCCCACAGCTGTTTCCAGCTGTTGGCCATGTGTGCGTTGCCCTGTTTGTCTCCCTTTTGGCTTGTATTTTGCCCACAAATACTTGTGTGCAGGAGCCTTTTCTCCTGAAATGCCTCAGTGCCTCCTCCTGTGTTTCAGCTCGCTGTTGGGTGACACCTTCAAGTGCAGAGGGCTTGTGTCCCCTACTTGGTTTCTTCCTGATCTTTCCATGGTTGTAATTGCACCTCTGCCACAAATACCTGTCCGTGTGTAGGGCTCAGAGGTACCCTGCAGTCGCGGGTTGCCCGGGTTAACCCAGAGAGCCCAGTGCCCATCTCTCCTGTGCGCTCCCTGCTTCTGGGCTGTGTTCCTTTGCTTTCGACCCAATGTAAGAGGAATGAAATTGTGAGCAGCAGACGTGTGCCTGTAACTTCCTGCTCTTCTGTCCTCTCCTCAGGTGTTTAACAAAGTCACGGAAGCAGCAGTGACCCTGCAGAACAGTGGGAAGCTGGGATTTGCCTTTGTGGTGCTGAGCCCCGGCACAGGCACTGCAGCCAGCCCTCTGCCTGGCGTGCCCCTGGTCATGCCCAGCATGGTGAGTAGCACAAGGGCTTCACCCGGCCTGTGTCAGGCTGCCCAGGAGAGAGTTTTGGGGGAAAATAGGGGGAATGAGCACACAACCCCCGTCCAAAACCAGGCAGGAGAGACAGGGCTGTGAGCGATTGCTGCAGAGGCAGAGGAGGTGCATCGAGCACAATCCTAATGGAGCCCCTGACTGGCCTTGGCCGCTGCTGGCTCTGCTGTCCTACAGCAACCACCAGTGGGGGGCACGATGGTTGCGGGAGGTCTTTGGAGCTGAGTGCTGAGCTCTCTGGTTGTGCCATCACTGGAGCATCACTCCATCCCAGTTGTCATCCTGCCTGGGTGTCTTAGAGCTGGAGCAATGTTCCTGCCTTGGTGCCCTTTTGCAATGGGAAGAGGAAGCAAAGGGCCGAGTGGCTTCCACCTTCCTCAGTGCTTGTCCGCCTGAGGGATGACACGCTGATGTCCTCTCCTGCAAGCTGCTGCCAGGAGCTGCTGGCCCTGCTGGAAGCACAGGCCCTTCGGTGCTCTTCCAGAGCAGCTGGTGAAAGAGCTTTGGTTTGTTGTGCCTGGCTCTGGCTAGCAGAGGGTAAACCCTGTCAGCAGAAGAGCTGTGCTCATGCTGAGCAGAGGGCAGCCTTGCGAGGCCTCTGAAGGACATACTGCATCTTGGTGTAGGAGACTGGGGCGTTTGGGTACAAGAAAGCTGGAGGTGGTGATGTCTGATGTTTCCTTATGTATGAGAAGCTGTCTTGTGTCCTCAGCGTGTCTGTCGTGTGAGCCATCCCTCCACTGAGTCCTCTTTGGTACACTACCTCCCTCCGTCTTCTGTGCCCCGCAGGGTTACATTGAACCTGGCAAGCAGCAAGTGCTGAAAGTCTATTACCTGCCAGGAGTGCCTGGAGTCTTCTGCAGGGCTTTCCAGATCCAAGTGGGTCACCTGGAGCCAGAAAAAGTCTGCCTGAAAGGAGAAGGGACCTTTCCCAGGATCCACTTGAACCTGCCCAGGAACATCAAAGGTGAGCACTGCCTGTCTGCTCGCCAGGAAGGTCACCTGGCTTTCCCCCATGCCATATGCCCATAGGGCAGCTCACAGGCACCTCCGCCAGGCCTGGAGGTTTCAGGGCTGTCAGGCAAACTCAGCCCTCTGGTTGCTTCCTTGGTCTCTGGCAGACGAGCCCGTGTGGCTTTGCTGCAGGAACCAATCTGCACAGCTTGCCAGCATATGGCAGAGGTCTGGGAAGATGAGGGCTGGGCAGAAAAGCACAGGGAAGCTGCAAGAGAGGCTGGCAGGGATTTTGACAGGGTTGGGTTTGCATCACGTTGCGGGGCTGAGATGCTCCTGTGTGGCGCGAAAGACGGCTGGGGGTGAGAAGCAGCAGGATCGCCTTTCCCTCCATTGCTGGAGCAGTTTGTGTCTGCGTGTTGGGGGAATGGGGCTTCCCGTCTTCCATGGGATTTGTGCTGCCCCACTGCTATTGGTGGTGTTCTGTGCTTTCAGGCAACGCCAAATATGAGAAGATCCTCCAAAAGGCCCAAGAAAAGCTGGACAAAGGCAGCCAGAGAGACGAGGCCATTGCTCTGGGGGAGGCTGTGGCAGCCGAGCCCCGCATGGACGACTCGGGCACCATGGTGAGTAGAGCTGCTGCCCTGTCCCACACGTGCCACCCTCCTGCGTGTCACTGGAGCCCCTGCGCCCCACGGCCCTGTGCCCAGGGCTCTGCTGGCACTGAGTGCCTCCCTGCACAGCCCTGGCCATGGACTGTGTCAGCTCAGCGTGCCCCATGGGCTGCCCACCTCTGGGAGTTGTCCCTCCTGGAGATGCACCAGCTCCTGACTACCCCAGGAGATGCTAAGGGCTGTGCTCAAGCAGTTGGGTTTATGGTGCTCTGAAGGACATTCAGGTCGGTGCTGGGGGTTTTGTTGCTCACTGGCCAAGCCCTGCCAGCTTTACAGAGTGTAAAGCAGCAGCCTGAATGCACCCTGAGGCTGTGCTGTGTTCTGGATCTCCAAGAGGCTCCAGCTCTCTCATGGTTCCCTTTCCAGGAGAGCTTTTGTCCAAGCTGCTTTGGCACTAACTGGGGGCAGGGACATACTTGGAGCTTTGGAAGGTTTCTGGCTTGTCTGTCCATGTGTCCAGATCAGCTTTGATAACTGGGCAGGGAGAGACACTGGAGTTAATTTCTTTGGAGCTATGATCCTGCCTGAGAGAGCAGGAAGTGTCCCAGACACTGAGCAGTGAGACAGAATGACTCCATCGCCTCTCTCAACAAGAGCAGGGTGGGATCCTCCTCCTGAGACAAGCCTGTGCCTTGGGAAGGACCTTTGCTAAGCAGCCCCTGTCTTTACTTTCCTCAGTGGGATGCTCAGCTGCAGATGCAGATGGAGGAGATGCTGATGGAGGAACATGCCGTGGAGCAGCAGAAAGCTCTCAGCTCCCGTCCCCCGGAGGACACTGCCTTTCACCAGCGTGTACATCGGAGGCTTCTCAAGTTAGTAGGGAGTCCTGTAGCCTGTGTGCAGGGGCCCCGAGGGTAACAGCCAGCAGTGCAGGCCTGCTCCTGAGAGCTCCTTGTGTCTCAGAGCTGGGAACAGCTGCGGACTTCAGAAGGGGCCTGATGCTGAGAGCTATGATGTGTTCCCTGTGGGCAGGTCGGTGTCCTCGCTTGCACAGTGCTCCCCTGAGCTCTGGAGGTGCTCCCCTCTCCACAGTTGCTGGGTTCTGTTCTCAGAGCTGAGGGGTGCAGACGAGCAAGCCCTTGCAGACAGCACAGGCACCACCCCTGCTGACCAGCTCTGAAAGGGGCATCTCAAAGCTGGCATCTTTGTGCCAAGAAACAGACCCCACTATGCAGGAAGAGCAGGGAATGGTCCAGATCCCTTATGCACTTTTCCAAGTGGGATTGCCTGCCAAAGGCCTCTGCCAGGAAATGCTATGACAAGGTCCTGAAGCAGTTTCAGGCTTGGGCTGGACACCAGCTTAGCAGTTTGATTGAGACCAGTGGAGATGCAGTGGACTTGTCTGCAATGGCTTTTTGCAGCATAGGAACTGTGTCCAGTACCCACTTTAAAGTCACTCGAAGATCCCATTGGTGGCTGATAAATCCTAGGCCCTGCACTCCCCATGACTTAGCCAAGTGTTATTACTGGGTACTCAGGCCTTGGGTTTCCTGGGCTTGGCTTGAGCTTTCAGAGCAGTGAATACAGAATTATCCACTCCATTTGCTTCTCCAGCCCATGCCATGCTGGGGTTTACAGAGTGTCCTTACTCCTCCTTTCAGAGCTGAGCTGCCCGAATACATCCTGGACCTTGGCTATGTTGTTCCCGGTGACATCCACACACACACGGTGAAGATCACTAACACTGGGCACTTCCCTGCATCTTTCCGTGTTGATGGATATGTCCTGTATAACACAGGTAACCCATGGTGGAGAGGCTTCACGGGGGCTTGAAGGAGCTACCTCTGACACATCAGCTGAAGCCATTGGACACGGGGAGATTTGAGTACTTCCTTGGACAGCTTTTTCCTCCTTAGTACCCCCGTGCTGGGTGCCCTGTTCAAGAGCCTGACTTCTGGCGAGCAGTGCCCAGAGACCTGCTCTGCCTGTGGCTGCCCTAAAATCTGATTGCAGGGGCCAGAAGGGCTGATCACCTTGATCGCCTCTCAGCATCTTCTGCTCTTGGCTCCCGTGAGCATCATCCGAGTTTCTTTGTGCACTCTGAGGGTTTATGTTGCAAACAGATGGACCCTCTGTGGTTCGGAAGTGCTTTGTTTAGAGTTCATAGTGCCAGAGCACTTCTGCTCAGCCTTTATTGACCGGCCTGTGGGATCCTCTGCTCTATGGAAACAGGCTTCCCAAAGAGGCCTTGAGGTAAGGCTGCAGCTCCACCACATGGTGACTGCTGTCTCTGCGGGGTGGCCAGTCGTCTCTTCTAAGCCGCTGTCCAGGGAACACCCCAGCATTTAGTATCTTAGGTGGCAATTCTCCTTTGGAGAGGTCTATGCATCCTTCCCTGAGATGCCTGATGAAGGAATTGCTGGAGTTCCTCAAGCAATGTGATTCCTTTTTACTATGTAACCCCTGGATTCTGGTTGTGAAAGTCCTTTTGCTTTGGGCAGTGCCAAAGGGAGAAGAGCAGCTTCTCTGGAGATGCAAAGGGGTCTTTCAGAGAGCTGCCAGCCAGGACACCCCTGTGGCCTTACCGTGCTTCTGAGCCATTTCCTGTTGCTTGCTTATCTCAGCTGCTTTATTTTGCTGTGTTCAGGCTTCAGCGTGTGCCTGGAGCGTGTGAAGCGCCTGCCCTCCTGTGAGAGCAAGACATTTGAAGTGTGCTTCGACCCACAAAGTGCCAACCTGCCCCTAGGAAAAGTGGATGTGCTCCTGCCCATCAAGGTACTCCAGCTTCTGGGGCAGGCAGCAGGTTGGGCACAGCAGCGAGTATCGGGTGGGCTCTCAACCGGATGCTCTGTCCTTCTGTAGGTCAGAGGAGGCCCCACAATCCAGGTCCGCCTCCGTGCCATGGTGGCTGAGCCGTCCCTCTGCGTGTCCAGGGACAGGCTGGAGTTCTCTGCTGTCCAGTGTGGGCAGTGCCAGGAAGAAACCATCCAGCTCCACAACACGTTCCAGGTCCCCTGTAAATGGTCCATCAGCATGACTGATCCTGTTCAGGAGGTAAAGCACAGACAACGTGTAACACACAACTTCTCGGTTGGGTTCTCTTTGCCTTTCCTGCCTTTTGTGCCCCTCTGGCTGCCTGAGCACTTGGGCTGCAGCTCACTTGAGGAAGCTTTTGAGGGTACAGAGCAAGGCTGGTTCACCTGGGCCTGTTCACTAGCTGATGCTTCACTTCTCTGCCGTCTTCACCCATTCCTCCTCCTCTGAGGACACTGCCTCCCCATCTGCCTGCCCTGCCAGCATGTTTGCCCTCCAGTTCTAGGCAGTGGTGGCCACGTCTGGGTGGGATGAAGGTGCTCCCTGCACTGTGCCAGCATCTCGGAGCACTGCAGGAACCGAGGGTCTGTCCTCACAGACCAAGGAGACCTCACACCACTGGTTTGTGTGCGCAGGTGGACAAACATCTGCCAGGGAGCGAGCACCAGAAGCTGCTGGAGGAGATGAAGTCTGTGCCCTGTGGCTTTGAGGTGCTGCCCTCAGCTGGAAGCCTCGCTCCAGGACAGCAGTGCCACGTCCAAGTCCGTTTTTCACCCACGGAAGAGGTGAGATTGGTGGGTGTCACGCCAGGAGGTCTGGCAGGGCAGTGTGGTAAGGGGAGGCCAGCCCAGGGAGCGGGGGATGAGCTCTGCCTCCACGTGGAGCTTCCTGCGCCTCAGTTTCCCCTGCACGTTCCCACGCAGTTCGGGAGTCAGCTTAAATGATGGAGCATTCCCAAAGGCAGTTTGCATGTGGCCACCGTGACTTGGAAACTGGTAGCGTGTGACAGGATGGACACAAGTGCTTCCATGCTTGGGACAGTCCCAGGGATCTCAATTGCTCGTGGAGATTTCAGCGTCTCGTGTCTGGCTTTGACCAGAGGCAGGCACTGAGCAGAGAAGATGATCCTTATTTGTGTCCAGTGAGAGCTCAGGTGCCTCTTGCACACAGCTGATGTTTGCCTGGTGCTGCAGTGCCAGGACTGTGTCTGAGGAAGCAGACCTTCCTCATGAGCGTTGCGCTCCCCCATGCCCAGGTGAAAACCTCTGAGAGCCCATTTTAGATCCACCTGGGAGCCAACTGTCCAGTTATGCTCCAGAGCAGGACTCGCTGCAGTTCCTGAGAGCCATGCAGATGCTGTAGCCCCTGCTCTAAGTAAATACCTGTTTTGGGTTCAGCTTGGAGGTGCTGACAAGACCCCTGACCCTGGGCGATTGTTGACTTGGAGGTGCTGTCAGCTGGGGCTTCACGGAGGAGCTTTCTGTGCTGCTTCTTTGCAGAAGTGCTACCGGGGCGAGCTGCAGATCCAGATTTGCCAGAGCAGCCAACGCCTGCAGGTGCTGGTCTTGGGACGTGGTCTGGAGCCACGGCTGGAGTCCATCCCCGCAGAGCTGGAGCTGGGACCGCTGCTGCCCCAGAGCCATGGGGAAGAGGGGACAGTGGTGGTGAAGAAGCCCTGTGAGGTTTACTCAGTGCAGTTTGAGCAGCAGCACCTTGCTGAGGAGCAGGTGAGGGGGAAGGTCTGTGCACACTCTGTAGATTCCCAGCGCTCCAGCATGGCCAGGCTTGTGCAGGGAGACGGGGGCAGTGCGCAGGGCAAATCCTGGTGGCCTTCCAGGGTTAGCCAGCTCTGCTGGCAGGCTGCAGAGGGACTTGGATAATCCCTGCCCCTGGGGGGAAGGAATGTGGGAGGGGATGGCTCGGCTGGGGAGCCTGCTCACATGGTGAAGGTCAAGAAACTCATCCTGTCCATGGTTTCTCTTCCTTCTGTGCACAGCCCCTACGGACACCAAAAGATGACAACAGCCCCAACAGCTTGTTGCTGCCTCCTTGTGCCCCGGGAGAGAAGCTGACTGATGAGGCCCAAGGAAGGGGCATAAAAATAAAGGTGAGATGAAATCGAAAGGCTAAAACTCCAGGTGGCAACCGGCATGGTTTTCTCATTTCCTCCTCTCTTCCCCAGCCTCCCATGGTTTGGGTTTCTGCCACTAGAGTGGCAGAAAGCCTTTTCTCCTTCTTTCCTTTGGCTTGATATCAATCCCTACCGCCTCAGGTTGACGTTGTGGATCCACCAGGAAAGGTGGTGAAGCTGGGAAACGTCTGCATTGGACAGACGGTGAAGAAGATGGTCACCATAGCCAACAAGAGTGCAGCCCCTCTCACCTTTAAGCTGAGGGTCACGTCCACCATGCCAGAGTTGCAGGAAGCTGGGGTAAGGCCCGTTCCTTCTCTGCAGAGCACTTTGGTGTGCCTGCAGGGAGCGCTGAGCTGCTGTGGGTGGGAGCTAGTAGGTAATGACTCAGGTGTGGGCTGCCCTGGCTGCCTGTGCCTGCCCTGTCCTCCCTGCTGGCACTGCTCTGGCAGCAGATGCCTGCAGTGCGAATGCTTCAGCTGAGCTGGGTGCCAGGACTCCCCGAGAGCCAGAAGTGAGAAGGCGGCACAATTCCTCTAGCCTGTTTTAGACACATCCATCAGGATGCAGCCATGTGTTTTAGATCTGGAAAGGTGAGGGAGGTGAATCTTGAAAGAGGGAGAGTTGCAGCTCTGTTGGAACATATGTGAAAGCTTTAGAAGACAGAGTTGACCTTGCCATGACCAGGTGGACACATGGTAGAAAACACCTTTGGTATTCCCTAGGAATGCCTAGGAGGGAATGAGTGGGACTGGGGCAGTGCTGGTGGGGACAGAAGAGGAATTGGAAGCCTCTTCCCTGAGTGTGGTGAGGGAGGCTCCACAGCTCGCTTGCCAGATGAAATAGTCTCCACTCGTTTCTTCGGGTAGGTTCTGTGCTTGAAGCCCAGCAAGGATCTAAAGCTGAAGGGCAGAGGAGACACCTGCAAAGTGGAGGTGACCTTCTCCCCGAAGCGCCGCATGCAGCCGTTCAGCGGGGAAGTGCTGCTGGAGTGCCGCGGGCTGGTGCGCTCCCTCTGTGTGGTGCGGGGCTCCTGCCAGGGCAGCCTCGTGAGCCTGGACCAGGACCAGCTCAGCTTTGGAGCCGTGGTGCAGCAGAGCTACACGTGCCGGCGCGTCATCATGCGGAACGCGGGCGACATGAGAGTCAGGTAAAGCAGTAGGTCCTGCCCAGCCTGAAGCCTTATTGCCAGGTGGCTCAGGGTCAGGCCTGAGATGTGGTGGGAAAGCCCACAAGAGACTTGGAGCCTCACACTGAGGCTTACACTGCCTTCACAGCTCCCCGTGGCTAATCCTTCTTTCCTGTCCTTGTGCTTTCCTCGGCAAGGTTTATGTGGGACGTGGAGAGCTTCAAGCCAGACTTTTCCATCAGCCCCACAAAGGGTTACATCAGCCCAGGGATGGATGTCCCCTTGGTTGTGACCTTCCGCCCCTCGAAGCTGAGCCAGGCTGTCCAGTACGAGGGGCTGCGGTGCTTCATCCAGGGCAGTGAGGCTCTGCGGCTTACGCTGGCAGGATCCTGCGTGGAGGCCCCTGGCCCCAAAGAGGTAACGCAGCAGGGACAGGATGGGCCCCTGGACCCCAGCATCTGCACCACATCTCTCCCAGGGCAGGAACTGAAGGACACTTGTGAGCACAGACTCGCTGGTGCTGGGGTATCCCAGAGAGAAATTGCTGGGCAGGATTGCCAGAATTCCTGAGCCCTGTCATTGCCTTTCTCCCCTGTTCAAGGTGCTGCTCCTCCAGTGAGCAGCTCAGCTGTCCTGGCTCTGCACTGCAGCACCCATGCCATGAGATCACCCTGCCAGGCTCTTCTGAGACCCTCCTCACAGAGCCACCTCACTGTATCCCAGCACTGCACCTGCAGCCACACTTCTCCCCCCTGCTGGGCCAGGGGAGGGCATTCAGCAGTAGGAAGGGGCAAGGCATCTGCATCCAGTCCCTGGGATGGGGCAGCCTGGGAGCTGTTGGCTCTTGCTCCCAAAGAGAGCGTGGAGCTCCTCTTCCTCCTGCCCACGAAGGAAGGGGCTGTGTGGCTGCAGATCTTGTCCTTGCACAGGAGTTTCCTTTCAGGACTCCCCGTTTCCTTTCACCCAGCATGCAAAAGGCTTGTTCTGCTCCCTTCTTCAAGAGCAACCAGCTTGATTTACTCCAAAAGCTATGGCCAAAGCGTAATTTTTGCATGTGACAAGGAAAAGCTGCTCCCTGTGCTCCAGGTCCTGGTGCAGAGCCAGCGTGAGAAGAGTGGGAAGGGTTGTGGGTACGACCCAGCAGCCTCTGTGCTCCTCTGTTACAGACGCTGACTTTCAGCTGCAATGTGCGTGAGAGGCAGAGCCAGACCATCCTCCTGTCCAACCCGAGCAGCGAGGCCTGGACCCTGCAGCCCATCATTGAGGGGAAATACTGGAAAGGGCCTGAATTTATCCATCTGGAGGCCAGGCAAAAAGAAAAGGTCTACCAGGTCACCTACAGACCCCTAACCATGAGCTCTGAGAACAAGAAGCACCAGGTACGTGAGCTGTGCCAGCGTGTGCTGACCCTCGTGGCATGACCCTTGTAGCTCACCCTGCTTTGGGCAGGAGGTTGGCCGAGATGACCTTCAGAGGTCCTGTCCAAGCTGAAGGTGTCCTGTGTCCTCTGTTGGAAGCTGGGTTTTGTGGTGGCTGGGGGCCAGGCACGGGCAAAGGGCAGATGGGAACTCGGGCCTGACACCAAACGTGTTGGAGCAGCTGACCTAAAGAGCCAGGCTTTCTGAAGGCCAAGAAATGAAGTTTGTTCTGCGCAGCTCCTGGTGGCTGCTTGTGGCAGCCCAGGGGGCTCAGAGACCCCCACGCTCAGCGCACGGCTGCACAGGCTCTCCGAGCCCTGGGCACAACCACTTGTGCCTGTCCTTGTGCAGCTTGCAGGGAGCAAGAAGGGCAAAGCTGCCCTGCAGTTTCTCAGTGCCCTCCTGGCCGTGAACAGGCAAGTGGGAAACGAGAGAGATCTCTTGACAGTCATGCAGGAGCTGTGGGAGGAGCCCTTCCTGCAGGTCTCAGGCTGGGCACATGGGGGTGACTGGCCCCCTGCAATGTTTTCTGTGCCACAAGGGGTCAGTTCAGAAGGGCTCTGGGGTGCTGGAGCTGCCGGGTCCTTGTCCCGCTCCAGCTGACCTTACAGTAGGCCAGAAATGAGGTCAGAGATTTCTGGTCTCCATCTCCAGGGTGCTCAGCAGATCTGTGCCCTTAGGGTTGCACGTGCTCAGCATGTCTTTAATGTAGAGCCTGCGTGAGGAGTCTTGCAGCTTTCAGCTGCTGTGGAGGCAGAGGAGATGGCAGAGGCAGGTGTCTGGGATCCATGGGCACCCAGAATGATCATGGATATGAGCTTTCCATGGCCCACGGCTGGTGGGCCCCTGTTGTGCCAGCTTAGAGGCTGCTGTCATGGCAGTGCCATTGGGGCTAAGGCCAGCAGGACTGAGGCAATGGAGCTCATGAGGGACGGGCACCCCCTGCCCAGGGCTGTCCCTGCATGAGCACAGGCTGGCAGGGATGTGCCCAGGTGAGTGTGTCCAGTAAGGGAGTGTTGGGATGTGCAGAGCAGCTCTGCTGCAGGGCCCGTGTCTCCTTGCTTTGCCCAGAGATGCTGCCTCTGTGTCCTGTAGCTGTGCCATGTGCTGTGGGCCATGCACCCACTCACAACCAGCTCTGAGCAGGTGCGATGCTGGTGCCTCCTCCTGCACGGGACAGGGCTGCAGGCAGAGCTCTGCCAGCTGGGCGTGCTGGAAGTTGCTGCAGTGAGAGCCTGAGGCATGGGGCTGGCCAGGGGTGCTCCAGAGCCGACTTGTCCTATTCGTTGTCTGTAGGGCTCCATCTTCTTCCCCCTGCCGGACGGGACAGGCTTACGCTACCACCTGGAAGGAACTGCTGAAGCCCCCAGGTGTTCAGGGGCCATTTCCCGGCAGGTTCCATGCAGGAAGTGCCACACGGAGCTCATCCCTGTGTCCAACTGGCTGCACAGACCACAGAGGTGAGTCCAGCCCAGGAAGTCTGGAAGTGCCTGGAAGCTCCTTCCTGAAAGCTTGTCCCTCTCCTTGGCCGTGTCTGGCCATACCCACGTTCTGCCTGTGCAGAGGCACCCTGGAGGGCTTTCCTCCAAGGGGGATGAGAGCTGGTGCCCTGTGCCTGAGGCACTGAGGGCTGTATTGTACCCCCACACAATGGGTATCCTATGGGAGTCCTTCGTGTTGACCTTCACTGCGTCCTTCTCACCCACAGGTTCCTGGTGGTTATTGACATGCTCAAACCAGAGAACCTGGAAAGCAGTTCTGTGCTGCAGGGGTGTTCCTACATGGACGTGCCAAGCTCTGCGAAGAAGGACTACCAGCTCACCTTCCTCTCCTACAAAGAAGGAGTCTTCAGGGCAAAGGTAAGTGAGGACACTGGTCTGCAGGGCCCTTCAAGGAGCTGTTGGCTCACCGAGAAGCTACACGCCTCTTCATACCTCCACGTGCACAGGTCCTATGAAATACCGCACGTGCTTTCTGTGGTCTTGTGCTCTTCCGCAGTGGGTGCTCACAGCCATTCCTGGAAGCAGGGCGCTGAGCTCAGTGGGCTGTTTTGGGTCTGTTTTCATGTGTGGAATAAGCAGCCCTTCCCTTTCTGTCTGATTTAGGTGACCTTCCTCAATGAGACAACCGGAGAGTACTTGTTCCACATGGTGACTTTCAAGGTGGTGGCTTCAGGACCCATGGGCACTGTTCAAATGAGCACCGCTGTTCGGCAGAGAGTGTCCTCCAGCGTCAAGGTGGACAACCCTCTGCCTGTCCCGGTGACGTTTGACATCAACTGCAAAGTGCCCGACGTCAGCGTTCCCCAGCACTTTACTGTCCCTGCACAGTCGAAGGTAGGGGCAAAGCTCCTCCGGCTCCCTCTGCTCTCCCTACTCCTGGCTGCAGGGGATGCTCTTGAAGGGTGATGCCTGAAAGGAGCCATGTGGGGAGCCATGTTCCCTGCCTCTGCCTGACAAAGTGGCTTTTTCCTTCCTTCCTCCCAGGCGGATCTTGTCTTGGAGTATCAGCCCCTGCAAACGGGTGAGAGCAGCGGGCAGCTGGTGCTCCAGAGCAGCGACTTGGGCTCTCTGTTTTACACCCTGCAGCTGAAAGCCACCTGGAGCAGGCCAGAGAAGCCCGTGTATTTCCGCACCAGGCTGGGCTCCCGTCAGACCATCACCACCAAAATACGGCATTTTGCCCAGCAGAAGACCGAGTACCTCGTACAGGTGAGCGCGGCTGCCGGGGCTCTGGCTGGGAGGCAGGTCCTCTGGCCAGCACCAGCCCTCTCCACCAAGGGCTCCAAGTGCCTCTGGCTTGGCGTGGCAGAGCCAGGGTGGCCATGTGAGCCCAGGGGTCTTCCCACTGGTGTGGGCTTGTCACCAGCTGCACTATCCTCCCTTGCAGGCCCATGTCTGCTGCCCTGGTTGGAGCTGCTTTTGCAGGCGCCACGGTGCCTGGGCTTGCTTCCCCCTTGCAGCCCAGGTCTGGTTGTCGGGCATCTTGGGGCTTGGGTGCAGGGTTGTCCCTGCTGGGCACGTTTGCACAGTTCTCGTGCCCATTCCCCGCAGGCACTCACCAGGAGTGTGGTGTGGGTGGGCCAGGCCAGGGCCAGGGGACCATCGTGTTCTTCCCGAGGTGCTGGCTCTGCTGTTGTGACCCACCCCCCATGGTCTCTGGTCTCCCCTGCACAGACCGACTGTGCTGACTTCCAGACGGCAAAATCCATCAGTGCGGCACCCGCCAGTGCTGGGGGCTCGGACCTGAGCGTGGAAGTGACCTTTGAGCCCTGCCACCTGGGCGAAGCCAAGGCCACGCTGCAGCTCAGCTCTGCATTGGGCGGGCAGTACTGCATCCCACTCATCGGCCTTGCGCTGCCCCCTGAAGCCCAGGGCCCCTTCCTCATCCCAGCCGGCGGCACCACCTCCATCTCCTTCAGGAACGTCTTCCGGAAGGCCACGGCGTTCCAATACGCAGTGAAGCACCCGGGCTTCACCGTCAGGGCCCCCGAGGTGCTGCGCGCCAAGAGCAGCACCACCATCACCGTCTCCTTCGCGGGCGGCCCGGCTCCTGTCACCAGCAGGCTGGTGGTCTCCTGCCCTGGGGGCTCCTGGATCTACCACCTCCGGGGCCTGCCCTCCCCCCGCAAGTGAGCAGCTGCCCCCGGCCCTTCCTGCCACGTTCGTGCTCTCTGGAGCAAATAAATGTCATTTAACATCCTCCCACACGACGTCCTTGTCTCTGAATGGGAGAGACGTGAATTTGCTGGATGGACACCCGGTGGACAAGGAATTGGCTGGATGACTGCACGCAGAGAGCTGCGGTCAGTGGCTCTATGTCCAACTGGAGACCAGTGAGGAATGGTGTCTCTCAGGGGTCGGTGTTGGGGCAGACCCTGTTCAACATCTTTGTCGGTGACACAGACAGTGGGATCGAGCACCCTCAGCAAGTTTGCTGACGACACCGAGCTGTGTGGTGCAGTCAGCGTGCTGGAGGGAAGGGATGGCATCCAGAGGGACCTGGACATGCTGGAGAGGTGACCAACCTCCTGAAGTTCATCAGAGCCAAGTGCAGCTCCTGCCCCTGGGTCAGGGCAATCCCAAGCACAGCTACAGGCTGCAGGGAGAAGTGATTCAGAGCAGCCCGAGGAGAAGGGCCTGGGGGTCGGAACATGAGCTGGCTTCAGCATGGGCTTGAGCCCAGAAACCCCCTGTGTCCTGGGCTGTATCACCACCAGCATGACCAGGAGGTCAAGGGAGGTGATCCTGCTCCTCCACTCTGCTCTCATGAGACCCGCACTTGGAGCACTGGGTAGAGTTCTGGTGTCCTCACCAGAAGGATGTAGAGCTGTTGGAGCAAATCCAGAGGAGGGTCATGAGGATGCTAAGGGGGATGGAGGAGCTGCTGTACAAAGACAGGCTGAGAAAGTTGGGGCTGTTCAGCCTGGAGAAGGGAAGGCTGCGTGGAGACCTCATAGCAGCCTTCCAGTATCTGAAGGGGGCCTACAAGGATGCTGGGGAGGGACTCTTGATCAGGGCCGGTAGCAATAGGACAAGGGGTGATGGGCTTAAAGTGAAACAGAGGAAGTTCAGGTTAGCTAGAAGGAAGAAATTGTTCCCTGTGTGGGTGGTGAGGCACTGGCACAGGTTGCCCAAAGCAGTGGTGAATGCTCCATCCCTGGCAGTGTTCAAGGCCAGGCTGGACTGGCCTTGAGCACCATGATCTTGTGTGAGGTGTCCCTGCCTGTGGCAGGGTGTTGGAACTAGATGATCTTTAGGTCCTTTCCAATCCAAACAGTTCTATGATTCTGTTATTCTCTAAGATTCTTTGGGAAGGCATGGTTAAGACTTCAGGCGGTTCCCCTTAAAGGTAAAAAGTGGAGAATGAAGACCTTAGGCCCACTGTAGGAGAGGATCTGGTTCGAGACCATCTTAAGAACCTGAACGTGCACAAGTCCATGGGACCTGATGAAATCCGTCTGTGGGTCCTGAAGGAGCTGGCAAATGAAGCTGCTAAGCCACTGTCCATCATATTTGAACAATCATGGCAGTCAGGTGAAGCTCCCAATGACTGGAAAAAGGGAAATACAAGCCCCATTTTCAAGAAGGGGAAAATGGATGACCCAGGGAATTACAGAGCAGTCAGTGTCACCTCTGTGCCTGGCAACATCTGGGAGCAGATTCTCTTGGAAGGCATGCTAGGGCACATGAAAAACAACCAGGTGCTTGGTGACAGCCAGAAGGGCTTCACTAGGGGAAAATCCTGCCTGACCAATAGGGTGGCCTTCTATGATGGGGCTACGGAACGAATGGACAGGGTTAGAGCAGTTGATGTCACCGACCTGGACTTGTGCAAAGCGTTCAACACTGTCCCACACGACATCCTTGTCTCTAAATTGGAGAGACATCAATTTGATAGGTGGAGCACTCGGTGGGTAAAGAACTGGCTGGATGGGTGCACGCAAAGAGTTGTGGTCAATGGCTCAGTGTCCAGATGGAGAGCAGTAATGAGTGGTGTTCCTCAGGGATCGGTGTTGGGACCGGTCTTGTTGGACAGCTTTGTCGCTGACATGGACAGTGGAATTGAGTGTGCCCTCAGCAAGTTTGCCGATGACACCAAGCTGTGTGGTTCGGCTGATCCACCAGAGGGAAGGAATGCCATCCAGAGGGACCTGGACACACTTGTGAGGTGGGCTGATGCCAACCTCATGGAGTTTAACCATGTCAAGTGCAAGGTCCTACACTTGGATTGGAGCAATCCCAGGCACAGCTACAGGTTGGGCAGAGAAGAGATTCAGAGCAGCCCTGCAGAGAAGGACTTGGGGGTGTTGGTCAATGAGAAAATGAACATGAGCCAGCTTCAGTGTGTGCTTACAGCCCAGAAACCAACCGTATCCTGGGCTGCATCAAAAGGAGTGTGACAGCAGTTCAAAGGAGGTGATCCTGCCCCTCTACTCTGCTCTCATGAGACCTCACTTGGAGCATTGTGTGCAGTTCTGGTGTTCTCAACACAGAAAAAGGACGTGGAACAGTTGGAGCAAGTCCAGAGGAGGCCACGAGGATGATCAGGGGCTGGAGCAGCTCCTGGATGAAGACAGGCTGAGAAAGTTGGGGCTGTTCAGCCTGGAGAAGAGAAGGCTGCGTGGAGACCTCATAGCAGCCTTCCAGTATCTGAAGGGGGCCTACAGGGATGCTGGGGAGGGACTATTCATTAGGGACTGTAGTGATAGGACAAGGGATAACAGGTTGAAACTTAAACAGGGGAAGTTCAGGTTGGAGATCAGGAAGAAATTCTTTACTGTTAGGGTGCTGAGGTACTGGAATGGGTTGCCCAGGGAGGTTGTGAATGCTCCATCCCTGGCAGTGTTCAAGGCCAGGTTGGATGAAGCCTTGGGTGCTATGGTTTAGTGTGAGGTGTCCCTGCCCATGGCAGGGGGGTTGGAACTGGATGATCTTGAGGTCCTTTCCAATCCTAACTATTCTATGATTCTATGATCCTACACCCTTGTATGTCTCCATCTATGCTCCCATGTCCTTGTACCCCCTCACCCTCCCCCATGCTGCCCAGTGTTTTGTTGTGCTGGTGTCCCAGTAACCGAGGGAGGAGAGAGGCTGGAGCTGGACTGTGCAGGGTGAGGGGCTGCACAGGGACCTACACCCTGGATGGGGGACCCCCGCTATTGGGGTGCATCCATGGCGTGCTGGGGGCTGTATCCACAGTGTCCTGGGGCCTGTGTCCATGGGGTGCTGGGGGCTGTATCCATGGGGTCCTGGGTGTCCCCTCCGGGTGCTGAGCAGGGGGATTCCAGGGTCTGCAGATTTCCAGAACTCCTCCATGGTGACCACGGTGACATGGTGCCTGTGCCACCTCCCTGTGAGAGCCGCCTGTGTCCTGCAGGGTCTGGTTCTGTGTCCCGCGTCCCACAGGATCCAGTGCCGTGTCCCGCAGGATCCAGTGCTGCTTCCTGCAGGATCCAGTGCAGTGTCCCTCAGGATCCAGTGCAGTGTCCCACAGGATCCAGTGCTGCTTCCTGCAGGATCCAGTGCAGTGTCCCACAGGATCCAGTGCAGTGTCCCGCAGGATCCAGTGCCGTGTCCCGCAGGATCCAGTGCAGTGTCCCACAGGATCCAGTGCTGCTTCCTGCAGGATCCAGTGCCGTGTCCCACAGGATCCAGTGCTGTGTCCTACAGGATCCAGTGCTGCTTCCTGCAGGATCCAGTGCCCTGTCCCGCAGGATCCAGTGCCGTGTCCCACAGGATCCAGTGCCGTGTCCCACAGGATCCAGTGCCTTGTCCTACAGGATCCAGTGCTGCTTCCTGCAGGATCCAGTGCCGTGTCCCACAGGATCCAGTGCCGTGTCCCACAGGATCCAGTGCCGTGTCCCGCAGGATCCAGTGCCGTGTCCCACAGGATCCGGTGCCGTGTCCCACAGGATCCAGTGCAGTGTCCTACAGGATCCAGTGCAGTGTCCTACAGGATCCAGTGCAGTGTCCCACAGGATCCAGTGCAGTGTCCTACAGGATCCAGTGCAGTGTCCCACAGGATATAGTGCAGTGTCCCACAGGATCCAGTGCAGTGTCCTACAGGATCCAGTGCAGTGTCCCACAGGATATAGTGCAGTGTCCCACAGGATCCGGTGCCGTGTCCTGCACCCCCTGTCCCGCAGGCTCAGGTGTGGCTGAGGCAGGCGCTCACTGAGCAGTGTCCCCCATGTCGGACAGCCCCTGGGTGTGCAGCTGGAGGCCCCACTGCCCTCGGGGCCCCATCACCGCCCTCTACATCAGCCCCGGGCCCAAGTACGGGCTCCCCTCAAGCATCAGTGAGTGCAGTGGGGGCCTGAAGGGGATGTGGGGATGGGGGGTGCGGGGGGGGTCTGTGCTCTCCGGGGGGGCTGTGGGGGGTCTGTGCTGTCCAGGGGTGCTGTGGGGGGTCTGTGCTGTTGGGGGGGGCTGTGGGGGGTCTGTGCTGTCGGGGGTGCTGCAGTTGTCTGTGCTGTCGGGGGTGCTGCAGGTGTCTGTGCTGTCGGGGGGTGCTGCAGGTGTCTGTGCTGTCAGGGGGGCTGCAGGTGTCTGTGCTGTCGGGGGTGCTGCAGGTGTCTGTGCTGTCTGGGGTGCTGCAGGTGTCTGTGCTGTCGGGGGGGGGCTGTGGGGGGTCTGTGCTGTCAGGGGTGCTGCAGGTGTCTGTGCTGTGGGGGGGGCTGCAGGTGTCTGTGCTGTCGGGGGTGCTGCAGGTGTCTGTGCTGTCAGGGGGTGCTGCAGGTGTCTGTGCTGTCGGGGGTGCTGCAGGTGTCTGTGCTGTCAGGGGGGCTGCAGGTGTCTGTGCTGTCGGGGGTGCTGCAGGTGTCTGTGCTGTCAGGGGTGCTGCAGGTGTCTGTGCTGTCGGGGGTGCTGCAGGTGTCTGTGCTGTCAGGGGTGCTGCAGATGTCTGTGCTGTGGGGGGGGCTGCAGGTGTCTGTGCTGTCGGGGGTGCTGCAGGTGTCTGTGCTGCAGGTGTCTGTGCTGTCGGGGGTGCAGCTGGTGTCTGTGCTGTGGGGGGTGCTGCAGGTGTCTGTGCTGTGGGGGGTGCTGCAGGTGTCTGTGCTGTCGGGGGTGCTGCAGGTGTCTGTGCTGTCGGGGGTGCTGCAGGTGTCTGTGCTGCAGGTGTCTGTGCTGTCGGGGGTGCTGCAGGTGTCTGTGCTGCAGGTGTCTGTGCTGCAGGTGTCTGTGCTGTCGGGGGTGCTGCAGGTGTCTGTGCTGTGGGGGGTGCTGCAGGTGTCTGTGCTGCAGGTGTCTGTGCTGTCGGGGGTGCTGCAGGTGTCTGTGCTGTGGGGGGTGCTGCAGGTGTCTGTGCTGCAGGTGTCTGTGCTGTCAGGGGTGCTGCAGGTGTCTGTGCTGTCGGGGGGTGCTGCAGGTGTCTGTGCTGCAGGTGTCTGTGCTGCAGGTGTCTGTGCTGTCGGGGGTGCTGCAGGTGTCTGTGCTGCAGGTGTTTGTGCTGTCGGGGGTGCTGCAGGTGTCTGTGCTGTGGGGGGTGCTGCAGGTGTCTGTGCTGCAGGTGTCTGTGCTGTCGGGGGGTGCTGCAGGTGTCTGTGCTGCAGGTGTCTGTGCTGCAGGTGTCTGTGCTGCAGGTGTCTGTGCTGTCGGGGGGTGCTGCAGGTGTCTGTGCTGCAGGTGTCTGTGCTGCAGGTGTCTGTGCTGCAGGTGTCTGTGCTGTCGGGGGGTGCTGCAGGTGTCTGTGCTGCAGGTGTCTGTGCTGCAGGTGTCTGTGCTGTCGGGGGTGCTGCAGGTGTCTGTGCTGCAGGTGTCTGTGCTGCAGGTGTCTGTGCTGCAGGTGTCTGTGCTGTCAGGGGTGCTGCAGGTGTCTGTGCTGTCAGGGGTGCTGCAGGTGTCTGTGCTGCAGGTGTCTGTGCTGCAGGTGTCTGTGCTGTCGGGGGTGTCTGTGTGTTTCGGTGTTTGGCTCCCAGCCCCCCCCGTGCCCCCCCCTCAGGTTTCCTTGCGCACGCCCCGTGCCGGCCCCGCGCTCCCGGAGCGGCCGCAGCAGCAGGGCCCGGGCCCCGTGTACCTGGTGCCTTGGGGCAGCACCGCCCGCGGCAGCTCCCGGAGCCCCCGTCCTCCATCTGCGGCCGGCCCCGGGACCCGCTGCCCTTCAGCACCCCCGGCCCAGGTGAGCCCCCCCCGGCCCCGCACCCCCCCCCCCCCCCGGCCGGGCAGTGCCGAGGCCCCGCGCTGAGCCCCCCCCCCCGCAGGCCGGTACTTGGTGCAGCCCCACGGCCCCCGCCTGCTCCCTGAGCCCCCGCACCCGGCACGGGGCCGTGCAGCAGACACCAGGTGAGAGTGGGACCCGCAGCAGGGGGGGGAGCCAATCCTTACCCCATGGGATGGGATGGGATGGGGGCCCCATGATCCCGGATGGGATGGGATAGGGCTCCTATGATCCCCCATGGGATGGATGGGATGGGACAGGGTCCCCATAATCCCCCATAGGATGAGATGGGGCCCCCATGATCCCAGAAGGGATGGGATAGGGCTCCTATGATCCCCCATAGGATGGATGGGGTGGGATTCCCTATGGGATGGGATAAGATTGGACCCCCATGATCCCCATGGGATGGGATGCAATAGGATGGGATGGGCTAGGGCAAGATTGGATGGGATATGATTCCCCATGGGATGGGACCCTGATGATCCCCCCACCATCACCCATGGGATGGGACCCCCCTCATCCCTGAACTGGACCCCATAATCCCCCCAGGATGGGATGGACACCCCCCCCCCCATATTCCCCACAGCCTGGGATGGGCTGGTCCCTCCCTCCTGAGCGGTGTCACCCACTGACCCCCGTCCCCAGGCCCCTCTACCTATCACCTGCCCCCCATGCTGGGCCCACACCTTGTGAGCAAGACCTCAGCCCCAGCTACTCCATGTCGGGGGCAGCACCGTCGGCACCTTCTATGAGGACCTGTGCAAGGTGGGGCAGAGACTCAGGTGGATGGGACCTGGGGGTCAAAGGGAGTCAGGGAACCAAGGTCCTGGGGTCAGGATGCTGAGGGGCTGGTGGGTGAGGGGGCTGGGTACCAGGGGTCAGTGTGCTGGGAGGGTGATGGTGCTGGGGGTCAGGGCACCGGGTACTGGGCACCAGGGGTCAGGGTAGTGGAGGGTCAGGGTGCTGGGTGTCAGGGTGCTGGATCTCAGGGTACTGGATCACAGGGTACTGGGGTGTCAGGGTGCTGGGGGGTCAGGGTGCTGGATCACAGGGTGCTGGGTGTCAGGGTGCTGGGTGTCAGGGTGCTGGGTGTCAGGGTGCTGGATCACAGGGTGCTGGGTGTCAGGGTGCTGGATCTCAGGGTGCTGGGTGTCAGGGTGCTGGGTGCAGGCTCTGGGTGCAGGCTCTGGGTGCAGTGCCGGTGCTGATACCCACCTCATGCTCCCCTGCTGTGCCTGCAGAATCCAGGCCCAGGCCGGTACCACACGGTGGACACGGACGTGTACAAGCACCGGGCACCGCGGTTCTCCATGGTGGTGCGGAACATGCCGCCGGGGGACACCACCACCAAACCGGGCCCCGCCGCGTACAGCCCCCGGCAGGTCAGCAGGGACCCCCGGGGGCAGCCATGGGGGTCACAGACCAGAACCCCCCCTCACCGTGTGCCCCTCTGCAGAGCCGGCCCCAGGGAGTGACCTTTGACATCCGCCACTCCGAGTACCTGACACCGCTCATCGTGGACGTGCCTGACTAGAGCCTGCGGCCGGAGCTGGGAACGGGCTCCAGGCAGGAGGGGGCTCCGGCCGGGAACAGAACAGGATGTGTTCAGAGGCACCCCCGGCTCCAGCTGTGGTCCTTGCGCCACCTGTGCCCTGTGCTGGGCAGAGCCTCCCGCACACTGCGGGTGCCCTGTTCCCATTCCCAGCCTGTGCCCTGTGCTGCTGGAGGAGGAACTGGAGAGGCCATGGGAAGTGGGGCTGAGCTCTGGCTCAGGGTTATGGCTCCATAACCTCATAGCTCCACAGCACCATAACTCCATAGCCCCATAACCTCATAGCCCCACAGCACCATAATCCCATGGCCCCATAACCTCATAGACCCACAGCACTATAACACCATAGCCCCATAACCCCATAGCCCCACAGCACTGTAGCAACATAGCCCCATAACCCCATAGCTCCACAGCCCCATGGCTCTATATAGCCCCAGAGCCCCATTGCCCCAATGAACCCCATCCTCTATGACCCCCAATGATGACCCCATGTCACCCATGACCCTATCATACCCATGACCCCAATGACCCCATGACCTTGATGACCCTCCATGACCTCCATAGCTGCCCTGTCCCCATGACCCCGGATGACCTCCTGGCCTCCATCCCCCCCCCCGTGTCACCCGGTGCAGCAGGGGGCGCTCCGCGGGTCCGCCCGCCGCCAGGGGGCGCTGCCGCGCGTGACGCCGGCCTCGACGGACGCGCCCTCCCCACAAGCCCTGCCCCGCAGTAGGCTTGCAGTTGTGGGGTTGTTATGGCTGCTTCCCCCATAAGCTGTGGAAGGCTCCTGCCACATGGTCAAGGGCAGAGGCATCGCAAGCCTCTCGCCAATGCACCTTGAAGAGTTCCTTTTGCAGGAGTGTAAACATTACATCAGCCAGAGCCAATGTACCAAAAGGAGTCATGAGTTTGCCTTTCGTGGCTGTTTATAATCAGCTTCTTGTACAAGATGACGCTAATGCCATATTGCATTGTGGGTTTTCTGAGCTCCTTTAGCAGCTCCCAGCACATTGACTCCCATGTGTCAGGTGCCTGACTGCAAACAACTACAGGGAAGGTTAAATTCAACAGCTCTCCTTCAGCTGTGGCTGGCATTGAAGAGGCCCCAGCGAGCAGCAGGATCATAGTCCCCTGTCTCTGTCAAGAACTTTTGCCATGCGGGAAGGACAGAGGCAGTGCTGGCGGGTGGTGCAGACTCTACAGGCTCCATGGGAGGGTCAGGCCTAGAGTCTTTAGTGGAAGCCAGCGCACCCGCAGTGGCTGGAGCTGCTGTCGCTCTATTAGGGTCATCGGTATGACGATGCACCCGCTTCAACGCCTCATATATTAAACACCAAGCTGTCATTAACTCTGCTATCCCCTCGAGAAGCAGCATCCCATAGTTTTTCCTTTGCTTGTTCCCAACTGTGTAATTGAAGGCCATAGCAGAATGTGCAGTCAGCCCTTGTCCCTTTAACCAGGACAGAAGGGATTGAATCGGCTTCTCATCCTATTGCTGAGGTGAGCAGCTCGAGAGAAGCCTTCAGCACCAGAGCGGGGGGAGCTCAGTGCCCAGGAGCCTCAGCTCA
The DNA here is from genome assembly GCF_012275295.1 of Melopsittacus undulatus. Lineage (NCBI taxonomy): Eukaryota > Metazoa > Chordata > Aves > Psittaciformes > Psittaculidae > Melopsittacus > Melopsittacus undulatus. Next base: position 288,377 of record NW_022994420.1, on the reverse strand, counting down.
GAGCGGCAGCACCCACCCAGGGAGCCTCAAGTCCTCCCCAGGCCTCGCCCAGGAGCCGGCAGCTCTGCTGAGGTGAGCAGGGAACCACGGGGGGAGCCAGGAGGGAGGCACCGGCCCTGGGGGGGTGAAAACCGGCACAGGGAGAGCGAGAGACCAGGGGGGAAACGGGAGGGTTCAGGCAGGTTGTAGGTGAGTGGGATGGGGAGCACTGACCTCATGGCCACAGCTCTGGGAGCACTGACCTCATGGCCACAGCTCTGGGAGCTCTGCCCTCATGGCCACAGCTGCTCTGGGAGCTCTGCCCTCATGGCCACAGCTCTGGGAGCTCTGCCCTCATGGCCACAGCTGCTCTGGGAGCTCTGCCCTCATGGCCACAGCTCTGGGAGCTCTGCCCTCATGGCCACAGCTCTGGGAGCTCTCCCCTCATGGCCACAGCTGCTCTGGGAGCTCTGCCGTCATGGCCACAGCTCTGGGAGCTCTCCCCTCATGGCCACAGCTCTGGGAGCTCTGCCCTCATGGCCACAGCTGCTCTGGGAGCTCTGCCCTCATGGCCACAGCTCTGGGAGCTCTCCCCTCATGGCCACAGCTCTGGGAGCTCTGCCCTCATGGCCACAGCTCTGGGAGCTCTGCCCTCATGGCCACAGCTGCTCTGGGAGCACTGACCTCATGGCCACAGCTGCTCTGGGAGCTCTGCCCTCATGGCCACAGCTCTGGGAGCTCTCCCCTCATGGCCACAGCTCTGGGAGCTCTGCCCTCATGGCCACAGCTGCTCTGGGAGCACTGACCTCATGGCCACAGCTCTGGGAGCTCTGCCCTCATGGCCACAGCTCTGGGAGCTCTGTCCTCATGGCCACAGCTGCTCTGGGAGCTCTGTCCTCATGGCCACAGCTCTGGGAGCTCTGCCCTCATGGCCACAGCTGCTCTGGGAGCACTGACCTCATGGCCACAGCTCTGGGAGCTCTGCCCTCATGGCCACAGCTCTGGGAGCTCTGTCCTCATGGCCACAGCTGCTCTGGGAGCTCTGCCCTCATGGCCACAGCTGCTCTGGGAGCTCTGTCCTCATGGCCACAGCTCTGGGAGCTCTGTCCTCATGGCCACAGCTCTGGGAGCTCTGTCCTCATGGCCACAGCTGCTCTGGGAGCTCTGCCCTCATGGCCACAGCTGCTCTGGGAGCTCTGTCCTCATGGCCACAGCTGCTCTGGGAGCTCTGCCCTCATGGCCACAGCTGCTCTGGGAGCTCTGTCCTCATGGCCACAGCTCTGGGAGCTCTGCCCTCATGGCCACAGCTCTGGGAGCTCTGCCCTCATGGCCACAGCTCTGGGAGCTCTGCCCTCATGGCCACAGCCGCTCTGGGAGCTCTCCCCTCATGGCCACAGCTCTGGGAGCACTGACCTCATGGCCACAGCTCTGGGAGCTCTGTCCTCATGGCCACAGCTGCTCTGGGAGCTCTGTCCTCATGGCCACAGCTCTGGGAGCTCTGCCCTCATGGCCACAGCTCTGGGAGCTCTGTCCTCATGGCCACAGCCGCTCTGGGAGCTCTCCCCTCATGGCCACAGCTCTGGGAGCTCTCCCCTCATGGCCACAGCTGCTCTGGGAGCTCTGTCCTCATGGCCACAGCTGCTCTGGGAGCTCTCCCCTCATGGCCACAGCTGCTCTGGGAGCTCTGCCCTCATGGCCACAGCTCTGGGAGCTCTGTCCTCATGGCCACAGCTCTGGGAGCTCTGCTCTCATGGCCACAGCCGCTCTGGGAGCTCTCCCCTCATGGCCACAGCTGCTCTGGGAGCTCTGCCCTCATGGCCACAGCTCTGGGAGCTCTGTCCTCATGGCCACAGCTCTGGGAGCTCTGCCCTCATGGCCACAGCTCTGGGAGCTCTGCCCTGGCTGCCCCGGCTGTGCCCAGCGCAGGCACCCGGACAGAGCCGAGGAGAGGGGAGGCTGCAGGGCAGAGCTCGGGGTGCAGAGAGCGCCTGCGCTGGGCTGGGCAGGGAACGGGGCCCGATGGGCAGGGCTGCACTCGGTGCTCCCTGGGGCAGGTCCTGCTGCTGCAGGGCTGAGCTGTGGACGCCATTAACGGACTGCAGGTGTGAGGGGAGCTGAGAGGGAGCAGGACTTGCTGCAGGCCCAGGCTGTGCAGGGGCCTCAAGCATCCCCTGAAGCTCATGGAGGAAAGAAGGAGGCCGTTAACGAGGGAAGCTGGGAACTAGTAACAACAAAACCAACACAAACAGGAGGAAGAGGCAGTTAACAGCAAGGGGCTTCCTCCTGAATGTGCTGTACCCACCCAGAGCCGCTTTGCTGTCCTGCAGGGGTCTGATGAGGAAATACACTTGCATCAGAAGCACCCAGCTGGTGCACTGGTACAGAAGAGCTCTACTGGTGCCACCAGGAACAAGCAGCAGGTTGTAGCAGTAGGGGACTCGGCCTTGAAAGGGACAGAAGCGCTCATCTGTCCGCCTGACCCGGTCGCAAGGGAGGTGTGTTGCCTACCTGGGGCACGGATCAGGGATGGTGCTGAGAGGCTGCCTGCTCTAGTAAGTCCCATGGACTATTACTCGCTTCTAGTGATACATGTGGGTGCTGGGGATAGAGATAGTAGTGGCCTAGAGAACATAAAGGACTACAGAGCTCTGGGAGAGGTGGTCAGGGGTTCTGGAGCTCAGATAGTCTTTTTGTCAATTCTCCAGGACACAGGGGAGGCCCTTCCAAAGGCAAGGAGGATTGGACAGGTCAATAAATGGTTAAAAGGGTGGAGTCATAGTCAAGGGTTTGGGTGTCTTGGACATGGGCCCACGTTTGTAGGCCAGGCCTACTGGGGGCTGGTGGAGCTGCTCTGATAGAGAAAGGGAAGAGTAGCTTTGCTGGGAGGCTTGCCAGGCTGGTCAAGGATGCTTTAAACTAGATGTGCAGGGGGAGGGGAGCATCATTCCATCCCAACACACCCAGGCAGTTGCCAGCACCTATAATAAATACTCTGAGCAATGTAGTGATATTCCAGCCGCTCCAGCCAATGAGCCGGCTTCATTTGGAGCTCAGCTCAGATGCCTCTGTACAAACGCCTGTAGCATGGGGAATAAACAAGAGGAATTGGAGATGTGGGCACATCTACGGGGCTATGATATAATAGGCATCACAGAAACATGGTGGGATGGCTCCTTTGACTGGAGTGTTGGAATGGAAGGATACAGGCTTTTTAGGAAAGACAGGCCTGGTAGGAGGAGAGGGGGAGTTGCTCTTTATGCTAGGGACAGGCTAAACTAAACTAAAAAAAAACCCAACCACTCTTCATTTTGAACTTGTCAAATGACATGTTTCAAGAATTTCAGCATGTTTTCCAACATTCGTTTGAGTCGAGATATTAATGAACTCTGGCCCTTTCCTCTGAGCTGTCCCTTTCAAAGAAATGTCAACAATTTTAAACTGCCTGGGAAGCAAAAGGAAAATATTGTGGAGAGATTTTTTCCTTCTTTTCCTCCTCTGTTTAAAATAAAACCACTAAAAGTATCTACCAGCTTGTCCTTACTCATCTGGAATACTATGCGGTAAGCCAATTGCATGACCTGTTTCAGGACCAGTGCCAGCAGTATGCCTCTGTTTATTTCCTTTCTGACTTAGGCTTTGTGTGCTCAATTTCTGCAGTCAATTTCTGTAACTGAAATATAAGCCCTTGAGAAATCAAAGCTAACAATAAACTGAAATATTGACAGGCCCTGAACTGCCCTGCCCAAATTGCAGTGCTTGAAAAGCAGAAAAATAGAATCAAGAGCCTCTAAATGACTGTAAATTATAGTCTGTCCATTTTTATTGTGGGGCAATCACAAGACTATTGAAGTAGAATCATAGATTCCCAGCAATGAGCTATTTGTAATTACAGTTACGCATACCAGGATCATGTCATTACGATTTTACAGTCAAGTACACATTATTAAAACAGTTGTTACATTTTCCTTAAAAACAGTTTTGCTCTCAATAGGAATTATTTTCTTGAAAGCACTGCTCATTTTCAGCAGCTTGGAATTGGCATTATTCATGGAAAAAAAAAGTGTGTATGTTTATGCGTGTTGGATGTAGCTGTTTGAACACACATGCACATACATGAGCTGTGTACTCATAGCTGTTTATCCTTTCAACAGTGAGCCTTCTGGCTTCAAAACAGTTCATTGCACAAGTTCTAGCTAATAAATGAATTGTTTATTACTTACTGTATAGATCTGTTTTCAGGAAATTGAAAATGAATTGAGTAATAGGATGTGAGTAGAGCATTGTATTAGTGTATCTATCACAGAGAGCTGTGACTGCACTGCAGCAGAGCTGTGAAGTCATTGGCTCATCTTTGCTTTTGATGTCTTTAGAGTACAAAGCTCTTTATATTGCAATTTATAAAAAATGTTTTAGGACTTCTGTAAAAGAATAAAACACTGATGTGCACTAAGGACACACAAAGGACAGGGCTGTAAGTCAGGTGAACCTATACGCTTCATATTTTATACATGATATTTTAGGTAAGGATACTACTGTTTGTGGTAGATGGCAGAATCATCACAGTAAAGTAGAAAAAGCAGATTGTGTAGATTTTAGCAAGTGATAAATATCCTCCATGGTGATCTGGAGAAGAATAGTGTAGTGTAAAAAAAATGACTCATTTATGTGTTACTGTCTATTATTATTGTTATTCCCCATGACTGGAGTGATAAAGAGGAAATTCGATTGGGATAACATCCTGTGCAAATATGAATTAAAATCCTCTTTCTGATCCAAAAATCTTGCAAAGTAAGAAGATGAGAAATGTGAACAGAGGAAGTGGAGAGGGTTACATATGCCTTTACATCACATTGCCTCTAATGAATGCTGAACACACATCATGAAGGTTTGTAGTTGTATGGGTCAGCTAAGGGGGAGTGCTCCACGCAGAATAAATAAACCATATGTGAATGCCATCTACATCTGATTAACTTATGGTTGGTCCAAGTTAGATTTCAGTTCATGACTCAGAGAACCTAATCTGTGTGTCCTTCCCAGTATTTCCCAGGCACAGCTACAGGTTGGGCAAAAAGGAAATTCAGAGCAGCCCTGCAGAGAAGGACTTGGGGAAGTTGGTCGATGAGAAAATGAACATGAGCCAGCTGCAGTGTGTGCTTACAGCCCAGAAACCAACCGTATTCTGGGCTGCATCAAAAGGAGCGTGACCAGCAGGTCAAAGGAGGTGATCCTGCCCCTCTACTCTGCTCTTGTGAGACCTCACTTGGAGCATTGTGTGCAGTTCTGGTGTCCTCAACACAGAAAAAGGACATGGAACTGTTGGAGCAAGTCCAGAGGAGGCCACGAGGATGATCAGGGGCTGGAGCAGCTCCTGTATGAAGACAGGCTGAGAAAGTTGGGGCTGTTCAGCCTGGAGAAGAGAAGGCTGCATGGAGACCTCAGAGCAGCCTTCCAGTATCTGAAGGGGGCCTACAGGGATGCTGGGGAGGGACTCTTCCTTAGGGACTGCAGTGATAGGACAAGGGGTAACGGGTTAAAACTTAAACAGGGGAAGTTCAGGCTGGATATAAGGAAGAAATTCTTTCCTGTGAGGGTGCTGAGGTACTGGAATGGGTTGGCCAGGGAGGTTGTGAATGCTCCATCCCTGGTAGTGTTCAAGGCCAGAATGGATGAAGCCTTGGGTGATATGGTTTAGTGTGAGGTGTCCCTGCCCATGGCAGGGGGGTTAGAACTAGATGATCTTAAGGTCCTTTCCAACACTAGCTATTCTATGATTCTGTGATGCTATGATCACCTCCTTCAACCTGCTGGTCACTCTCCTTTTGATGCAGCCCAGGATACGTTTGGCTTTCTGGGCTGCAAGCACACACTGCAGCTGGCTCGTGTTCATTTTCTCATCTACCTTATCAGACCTGCTCATGCTCCCTCACTATCAGTGCCCCTTCCCATGGAAACTCTTGGAATTGTCCCCAAGTAAGTCCAAGTCTTCTCCTCTGGAGTCCAGAGTCTGTTCTGTGCTGCTGGCCTTCCTCATGCCCTTTGGCATCTGAGACCCCACTATTAATGCTCACAACATCCAAGGCTAACACTGATGGTCACATTCTGAGCAGCTTTTCCTTGGTGGCTAGGATCAGGTCCAGTGCAGCATCACCCCTGTTGGCTCACCCTGCATCTGTGTTTATCCGGTTGTGCCAAGACCCTCCACACTGTTGCACCCTGTTGCTTTGCCTGGCCAGGGAACTTCCATAGGAACCTGTTCATTAACCTGGAGGCTTCCTCAGGTCCTGACAAAAGACCTTTACTGGTTGCTCTCCCTGATGCAGTAGATTGTAACTGTCAGCACAATGTCCCTCTTACTGACTCCTCTGATCCCCAGTGACAAAAGCCAACCCAACTTGTTCCCTGTCACATAGAGGACATCCAGAAATCCAAGCTTCCCCTTCATGCAGGGGCCATCCACCCTCCTCATCATTCTTGTCTCCACGCTGCACCTCCTGGGGTTTCAGCCATCAAAGGGACATGAGATTATCTGTGCAATCCTCTCCTTGCAGAGCTAGATCTAAGGAGCAGCATTTTAAATGATGCCTCACAGAGTCCAGTGCCTTTGTTCGTGGGGCAGGAACAGACCAGCAGGTCCTGGTGAAAAACATTCTCTCAGCACCTTGAATGCCACCCCTTTGGTCCCATGGACTGGGAAGGGTGTAACGTGCAAAGCCCCTAACCCCTGCCTTGATCTCCATCCAGTGCTGGTTGTACAGCTTTCCCACCCTGGGTCCTTTCTCAAAGCACAAAGTCTTGAGAGATCTTGCTGGTGGTAACTGAGGCAAAGAGGAGATAGGCTATCTGAGATCTACCTGCATGTACTCGTGCTTTGTTTAGTGGTGGTCCTGTGTTATCTTGTTTCTTCTTTAAATGTTCCTGAAGTAGCAGCAGTTCATCCTGGTGCTCTTGAATTCCTGTTTGAGCTGGATGAGGTTTGCTATGACTGATCGATGTGCATTGAGGATGCTATCTCTGAAGGCCAGATGCACCCAAGCACAAAGTTAGAATGCTTGGGCTGTTCACCAGTTGGATCATCAAGGGAGCAAGTAAAGACCCTGCAGTGATGGACTTCGTGTTCACTCAATGCCTGCAGCTAATGGGTGGCCAAAAGGACAGACTGATAGCATTCACTGATAGCAACTGATGCCTCATGCCTCTGAGTGCTACAAGAACATGTTCCAGCCTGCACGTCTTGTCAGCCTGTCTCTATTACCTGCATGTAACTTTGACCAGACCTGTAATGCCAAATGTCACCAGAGATTTGCATCTGGACACTTCAGTCCTGGCCCCCATCACTCTTAATGACCATGAAAGCTGAGACAAGGACCTCAAATGCAGGTGACCTTTTGATGAAGACCTGACCAAAGACAGGAGGAATCATGTATCCTGTGGGTGTGTGGTGAGCCTGGGAGGGAGCTGAGTCCCCTTCCAACCCCAGGGATGCAATCCCAGGAGGAGATGGCTCAACTGACCAGGCTGAATCCGTTCCTTCATCAGGCGTAAAGGAGATCCCAGCCTGTCCTGGTCTGCCTGTCCTGTCTGATGATGGGACAAGAAACAGGCTGCCATCCCTGGAGGTATTTAAGAGATATGTTCTAAGGGCCATGGTTAATGTGTTGACTTGCCAGTGTTTGGTTAATGGTGGACTTGATGTTCCTAAGAGTCTTTTCCAAATGACTCTGTAATTCTAAGGAAAGCTGATGCTCAGAACAAACTGTCTCTCATCAGAGCAATGGCACAGCAGGAAGGCAGAGTGGCTGCCAGCTGAGGGAGGCAGCATCAGTGTTTGCTTCAGGCTGTTTGCCACAGACTTCCCTGGAGCCCCAGGGAGCCCTGCAGGGAGCCCAGAGGGGCAGAGGCAGAGCCACCTTGGGCTGGGCCTCTGCTGCTGAGCTGGGACCCAGGGGAGACCTGTGAGCCTCAGAGAGCTTAAAGGCACTTGGCAGTGGAGGATGCTGAGAGCTCCCTGCAGGAGGAACCTTCCCAGCCCTGTGCATGGTAAGGCTGTGGGTGCAGGGCAATGCAGCTGCAGCTGCTGCAGGGATCTCCTCAAGCTGCTGCCTGGGACAGTCCATGGGATGTGTCAGGAGGACTCTCTTGGTTTCTGTGTGTAGATAAGGAGGAGGATGTGGTGCAGAGCAGGGCTTCCCTCTGCACCATGGCAGGGACAGGACAAGGCAGGTCCCTTGTGCCAGGTTGTGCTGGCTGCAGGCTGTGAATGTGGGTGTGCAGCCAGGGGTGCCCAGCGCTGTCCTTGCGAGCAGGGTCCCTGCAGCCCAGGGGCTGTGTGCAGGGGCAGGGACTCTGCTGCCTGCCAGGGTCAGCACTCAGCCTGACTGGGAGCTCCCACGGTGCTGAGGAGGAAGCTGAGGAGGGGAAGGAACAACTCCTGTCAGGGAAAGGAAAATGTTCTTGTGCATGGAGAGGGTGCTGTGTGGGTCAGGGCTGCTCAGAGCTCCACATCACTCTGAGCACGTTTGCAGAGGATCCTTCTGAAAGACACTGAGGCAGCGTTCACCTTTGAAGGCAAGATCCTGAGCTTTGATGTTTTCACTCTTGGTGGGCAGGTTGGGTAGTGGGAGCTGGGAATTCACTTCTGTGCTTTGGAGAAGGCACCGAGAGTCTTGTCAGGACTTGTGTGAGCTGCTCCTGAGCCCCTGCAGAGGCAGAGATGCCCCTGGGCAGAGCCCTGCTGCCGGGAGGGGTGTGCAGGGCAGAGCTGAGCACACAGCCCATGGGATGGGCTCTGGCAGCACTGAGAGGGAGCAGAGCTGGGCACAGAGCAGCAGCTCCTGGCAGGGACAGCTCCAGGCAGCAGAGCCATGGGCAGGGAGTGGGGGGAAAGTGCAGCCCAGGCCTGGGGAGCCTGCGTTCAGGCAGCTCTCTTGGTGTCTGCCTTCCACTGCAGGTGGCTGCTGGACATGCTCTGATGGGCAAGGAGCTGACTCTCTCTACAAAGTGCAGGGCAGCTGAGAACCAGATGGACTGTTTCTCTGATGGACCCAAATAGGCACTGACCCACAGACAGTTGAGCCTTTTTTGTCAAGCTGAGACTTTTCAGAGTTGCCTTTAAAAACTTACTTAGGAATTGTATCCCTGAAAAAGTCACTTGTCAGCTGTGACACTGTGAAAACAAACAAACCAACCAACCTCAGAGACAATCATGACCATGTCACTCTCAGCCTCTCCTCTGCAACCTGAAAGTGTTCACAGTCGTGAGTGTGTAAACTGCACTTCTGTATCTGACATCCCTCCTGTCCTAACCTGTCACTGCCTGTTTCTCCCATGACAGTGCCTATGCCCAGAGGCAGCAGATGTCCAACGGCAGCTCCATCACCCACTTCCTCCTCCTGCCATTCGCACACACGCGGGAGCTGCAGCTCTGCCACTTCTGGCTCTTCCTGGGCATCTCCCTGGCTGCGCTCCTGGGCAACGGCCTCATCATCACCAGCACAGCCTGCGACCAGCACCTCCACACCCCCATGTACTTCTTCCTGCTCAACCTCTCCCTGCTGGACCTGGGCTGCATCCTCACCACTGTCCCCAAATCCATGGCCAATTCCCTCTGGGACACCAGGGCCATCTCCTACACAGGTTGTGCTGCACAGCTCTTTTTCTTTCTCTTTTTTATCATAGCAGAGTTTTATCTCCTCACTGTCATGTCCTATGACCGCTATGTGGCCATCTGCAAGCCCCTGCACTATGGGACCCTGCTGGGCAGCAGAGCTTGTGTCCACATGGCAGCAGCTGCCTGGGGCAGTGGGTTTATCTATGCCCTGCTGCACACAGCCAATACATTTTCACTACCCCTCTGCAGAGGCAATGCTGTGGAGCAGTTCTTCTGTGAAATCCCCCCGATCCTCAAGCTCTCCTGCTCACATTCCTACCTCAGGGAAGTTGGACTTCTTGTGCTAAGTGTCCTTTTAGCACTTGGCTGTTTTGTGTTCATTGTGGTATCCTATGTGCAGATCTTCAGGGCTGTGCTGAGGATCCCCTCTGAGCAGGGACGCCACAAAGCCTTTTCCACGTGCCTCCCTCACATGGCTGTGCTCTCCCTCTTTGTCAGCACTGGTTCCTTTGCCTACCTGAAGCCCCCCTCCATCTCCTCCCCATCCCTGGATCTGGTGCTGTCAGTGCTGTACTCGGTGGTGCCTCCAGCAGTGAACCCCCTCATCTACAGCCTGAGGAACCAGGAGCTCAAGGATGCTGTGAGGAAGCTGCTGATGGGATGTGTTTGATCAGCCACACACTGCCTGCTTTACCCTGGAAAGAGCTCCAAGTGTAGGTCATGACATGCCATGTCTGTCTGCTTTATGTATGTTTTCCTGTTTTAATCTGTGGTGATGTTGTCTTCATAAAAATGTCAGTTTTCATGTCCTCCTGCTTAAGAAGCTACTTGTGTTTTGTGACCCACAGACTTTGTGTCAGTGGGTTCTCTTACTGTATTTCAGTAAAATAAATGATCCTGCAGCAACTTCTTCTCTGTGCTATGTCCTCCCATGGCAGTAATGAAGGGGAATGAAAGCAGCTTTCTGTCTGCTCCAGCTCTGGGATGGCTGCTCTGTGCCTGGAGCAGGAAGAGCTCTTGAGGAGCCCAAGGGCCGGAGCTGTTGTGCTGGTGTGAGGAGATGGGATGGCATAGGGGGGGCTGCAGAGCTCTCAGGGTGTCCTGGGCAGGAGAGCAGGGACACAGGGGTCCCTGCAGGGGACTGCCCTGCAATGGCCCAGGCTGGGGCTGCCTGGCTGGGAGCAGCCCATGGGAAAGGTCTGGGTGGGCAGGAGCTGGTCAGGAGGCAGCTGTGCCCTGGCAGCAAGGGAGGACAGCAGCATCGTGGGCTGTATGAGCAGGAGCATGGCAGGAGAACAAGGGAAGGGATGCTCTGGGATACTGCAGCCAGGTTTCACATCCCCAGTTCTCAAATGCTGTTGGCAAGCAGCAGTGGGTTTAGCAACAAGCCCTCAGGACAGGCAGCCATTGGAGCACTGTGTCTGTGGAGGGAGACTGAGGGAGCTGGACTTGTCCAGCCTGCAGAAGGGAAGGCTGATGGGGACCTGAGATCTTGGGAAGGCTGTTGGGGACTGGCTGCCTGTACTGGCAAGGAGGACATGGAGAATACAGAGCCAGGCTCCTCTCTATGGTGCCTGGAGGGAGGACAAAAGGCAATGGGGGATAGTGACAGAGGAGACGTTGAGCCAGGACAGGAAACCTTGTTCCAATAGGCTCAGGCGAGTGCTGCATCCGGTCACCCAGAGAGGCTCTGCAGTCTCTGGCTCTCAGATTTTCCAGCTCAGACTGTATCAAGCCTTGAACCACTTGCTCTGACCCTGTTCCTGATGGGTTGGACTCGAGACCTTGTGGGTTCCCTTTCCAACCTCTGTTCTCTTATGATCCTACAATGATGTGCTTATGAAGAGTCACAAAGATGCTCTAAGAGCTGGAACACATCTCCAATGATGACAGGCTGAGAGAGCTGGAGGTGTTCAGCTTGTAAAAGGCTGCAGGGAGACATCTTAGCAAGCTGCCCATACCTAGACAGAGCCTACAGGAAATCTGGAGAGGGGGGTTTTAAAAGGCTGTGCAGTGACAGGGCAAGGGGGAATCATTTTAAGATGAAAAAAAAGATTTAGCTTGGATATTAAGTGGAAGTCCTTCCCTGTGATTCTACTGAGGCACTGGCACTGAGTGCCCGGAGAAGCTGTGGCTGCCCCATTCCTGGTAGTGTTCAAGGCCAGGTTGGATGTTAGTTAGCATTGCTCTCCACCACTACTTTGTCCATCTCTGATGTTCACAAGGGATGTCAGATAAAATCCAACTTGATTGTGAAGATCGCTCCTGATACTCATGATTCAGATGAGTATGGGCTACACAAGAGAGGCTCGGCATGGCCTTAGAATCATTTTGTCTGTTGTTTATTTACTAGTATAACACTGCTGAGGGTTTTTTATAGGGGTATAAAATATTCTACATATGACTGAAAATTGGAAGAGTGTTGAAACAGGGAGAAATTCTCAGCTCTTTATAGCTCAGAGCTGAGCCAGGAGAGCTGCAGTGTCCATCAGTCCTTTCCCATTTGCCCTGTGCTTACATTTGCACTGCCTGTAAGATGCCTTCACACACAAATGGATCTGAAGAACCCCCACAAACACGTGTCCTGTGCTGAGAGCAGGGCAGCAGGGTTCAGAGGGCAGATCAAGGAGCTCTCATGGGGAGAAGCAAAGGACTGTGCCCAGCAGAGCATGTCCAGCAGCCACCTGCAGTGCAGACACCAAGAGAGCTGCCTGAACGCAGCCTCCCCAGGCCTGGGCTGCACTTTCCCCCCACTCCCTGCCCATGGCTCTGCTGCCTGGAGCTGTCCCTGCCAGGAGCTGCTGCTCTGTGCCCAGCTCTGCTCCCTCTCAGTGCTGCCAGAGCCCATCCCATGGGCTGTGTGCTCAGCTCTGCCCTGCACACCCCTCCCGGCAGCAGGGCTCTGCCCAGGGGCATCTCTGCCTCTGCAGGAACCTCACACCTGGCACTCCATGGATCCAGCAATGGGGAATGGAGAAACATGGTCACCCCTGAGGAAGCCTTGAGAGCTTCTGGACTCTTCAGTTGGTTCCTGGTGGCAATGAGCAGAGTGCAGGGAGCTGAGGGAGGCTGGAGGGAAGTCAGCAAGAAGCAAGGTGATGGTTCAGGGCTTTAACAAACCCTTACAAGCAGGACAGAGCCCAGCAATGGAGAGCAGTTGATGTCTGTAGGTGCAGGAGGAGTAGGTGTTCCTGCAGTGTGGCTGCAGGCCCTGGACACACCAGAGGCTGTCTGAGAAGTTTCCCTGATGGGAACATGCCTCAGTGTGGCACATGGGGAATGCCCAGAGCTGGGGGTGCCTGAACACTGCTCATCTGCCCCATGAGCCGACCTTCCTGTCTCCCTCTCCTGCACTGCCCAAACTCGCCTGGAATGCAGGATCCATCCCTGAGCCTGGAGGATGCAGGAACCTCCTGCAGTCAGGTGTCTGCTGCAGGGGAAGTGCAAAGCTCCTGTGAGACACTGGTGAGTGCGGGCAGAGAGTGGGGTGTGCGCAGCAGAGAGGGGGCTACAGGCAGGAAGCTGTCCCAGATGAGGTGCCCTGTCCCCACAGCATGGGATACCTTGCACCCAAGGACACCACCTTTCCTCTTGGCTCTTGCCAGCAAGTTCTCAATCCAGACCATTGGCTTTTCCCACTGCTCTCCCATGGTGCTCAGTTCTCTATCCTGATGGCATCCCCCATTCCTCTAGAAGCCTCCTTTAGATCAGCTTGATGAGGGATATTCACTCCACCTGATGAATTGACACTATAGTAGCAACCTGCAACTACTTGAGATGTGGCTGCAGAGATGATGGAGGTTTTCTTGCTAGCAGGAAGAGAAGGAAACCTCTACAGAGTGCAGCCTGGAAGGTTCAGACTCCAAGTCAGGAAAGAGGAATGTGTGTCAAAAGGTGGACTTGTGGTGCAAGAGGTGACCCAGAGGGAGTCTGGCTCAGCCCATGGCTTTGTGTTTCAAGGCACAGACAGCCATGGGTGCAGAGATGGGACTGAAGGGACAGAAATGCCAGGTGAGAGCTGGCTGGGAAAGCAAGATGGGTGTCAGCAGCCTGAAGGGAAAGAGGTGCAGGCATGGGCCAGTGCAGGACAGCCTGCAGCAGAGATGAGGGAGGATTCTGGCAAGGCTGAAAGGCCCCAGAGAACAAAAGGTCTCTGTCCCCTGCCCTATGGCACTTGCCTCTTTCATCAAGGCCTGGGAGGAGAACTTTCATTCTCAGCATTTCAGGCTCTACTTCTCCAAGGGCTGTGCTCAGGGCTTGGCCTTTCTGCTTCATCAAACACACCAAGGGTGTTCTCACCATCAGACACCTGCACTTTGCCTTTGTCTGCTGTAATCACAGCCTACAGGTACTTGCTTTAATGAGGCCCTGGGGAAGCTTTGTCAGGAGCAGCCCTCAGTGGGGCCCATTAATGCTGAAGGGACTTGGGGTTTTGTTTCTGACTTGCACTTCTTGAGAGGTTTCTTCAGTCTCCTCTCAGTACCTGAGGTTCATGGACTCAGCCCAAATACACCATGGGGCTCATTACAACCTTTGGGTTTTGTTAAATCTTTCAGATCACAAAGCACAATTGGAGGTTTCTGAGTGCAGGGAGATTACAAAGAGCATCTGATAAAAGTTATTTGAAAGTGTTTATTTTATCACTTTTCATTTCAGAAATGTCTGTGTGTTCTGGAATGCCGGCACAGGGGTCACTGGAACCTGCCAGGGCCCTGCCACCTTCTGCAATGCCCAGTGGGCTTCCGTGAGCCTTGGGGGAGCCAGGCAGGTCCCCTTGTGCTGAGCTCCCAGTGACAGCACCAGCAGCTGCACTGCCCAGGGCTGCTCCTGCCCTGACACCTTCTGAGCACCTCTGACCCCAGCAGCTCCTGCACACACAAGGCTCCTGCTTTGCCCCCAGCACCTCTGCAGGCAGAGCTGAGCTCCAAGCACATCAACAAGCCCAGGGCTGAGCTCCTCCTCACCCATGCCCTGCTCCTACAGCTGCCATGGCACCAGCACATCTCCTGACAGCTTCTCCTCCCTTCACAGCAGCACCCACAATGTCTTTGCAGCCACACTCAAACAGGATGGCAAAGTCAAAGCACACGGCCCTGGATGTGCAGGGCAGCCACGGCAGATGCAGCTCCCGACCCTCAGAGGAGGGGTCTCCTGTGCACTGGTTCCTGCAGGGCTCTGGCTCCTTCAATAGCCCCCGCTCAGCTCAGCGTGGGGGCCCCATTTGTCACAATGGGCAAATCCACAGCGACCGCCAGGGCTTTGTGATGGCGGCAGCATCGTGCCCATGGCCACTGGGCACCCAGGGGTGCTGCGGGAGTCACTGCAAGGGGGGGGCACCAGGCTCTGCCCAGCCGGCTCGGGGAGGTCCCTCCCAGGCTGGTCTTCCTCAGTGCCTTTGGTGCGGAGGTGCAGCATGCGAGGGGTCACAGCTCAGCCTGGGCAATGGAACAGGCGTCACGGCACCTACGGCAAGTGCAGAGTGACCCACATTGGCACAGCAGAGAGTCCTGGAATCCCAGACTGGGTTGGGCTGGAAGGGACCTTAAAGCTCATCCAGATCCAACCCCTGCCATGGGCAGGGACACCTTCCACTGCAGCAGCTTGATCCCATGGCCTGTGTCTCTGTGCACTCCCAGAGCATCCTGGGGATACCCCTAGAGAATCCCAGAGAATGCTGCAGCACCTCCAGAGCACCCCATGGACCCAGTCAGAGCTCATGCATCACAATGATTTTGGGGACATGGGGACCACAGGAGTGCCTGATTCTGGAACTCCCCATGTTCAGGTGTGCAAGGCCATGGAACCCCACAGAACCCCTCAGTGGTGGCACCCACATCTCAGAAACAGACCAAACAATGGAAATATTTGTAACCCTCAGGAGTTTCACTGAATCGGGATATTAAGGAAGTAACAGAGTGGAAAGTTACTGCTTAGCACTTGTAGATTATCAAAGGGATGCCAGACACAAAATAAAGGTGTTCAGATTTCACCAGAACTGGAGTCTGTCTTTGATACCCCACAGCACAGGGTGCCCACAGAAGCTGTGTCTGCCCCATGGCTGCTGTGTTCAAGGCCAGGTTGCACACAGGGCCATGGGATCAACCTGCTCTAGTGGAAGGTGTCCCTGCCCATGGCAGGGGTTGGAGCTGGATGAGCTCTAAGGTCCCTCCCAGCCCAAAGCGGGTGGCAGCCCATGATGCTGGCACGCACTGCCATGGGCTCCCTGGCAGGTGAGTGCTTGGCCTGGCTCTTGGCCTGGCTTCTTGGGCACTGCAGTGGGTGCTGCATGTGAGGAGGGATGTGGGAAGAGGCTCTGTGCTGGCTGAGGTGCCATGGTCCTGCTGGGACCTGGGCTTCCCACCCAGGAACCCTGTGGGCAGGGACTGGGGCTTTGTCACTGCTGTCATTGCAAGCAGGGCATCCCCTATCCAAGGAGGTTGTGTTGTTCTCTGCTCCCTTCCCACTTCTGCCTAGGACACCTCATATCTGCAGCCCAGCAGCACTGCCTGTAGCACCCCCAAAGTGAACCTCACCCCACCATCACCATGGGCCATGCCAAATGAAACTGGGGACCCAAAATCTTGGAATGGTCCCACCCCCACCCCCAACTGGAGATGGCCAAAAATACAGCTTTCTCCCCCCCCAAAGACAGCAGCCCCAAAACACTCCTTGTTGCCCCCAAACCACACACCATGGGGTGCTGCAGAACAGACTCAGTCAGAGACCAATATGATCAGACAAAAAGCCATTTATTGCAAAGCTTTAACTCCTTATATATTATTGCTTACACACACCTACAGCAATTTGGCATATCATGATTGGATACTTGTCCTGAAGACCCTTAGTGACTAACATATAATTGGTTAAGGACAGGTGTGAGAACTTGACCTCGAACACTTGTCAACAGTCCACAGTTCTCATAACTCAGTGAATTACAGCTTCTTCTTATCTTGCTTGCTTAGGCTTCCTCGGGCCTCCCATGGCCTTGCTGTATCCCTCGGAGTTATTCAGAGCTCATGTACCAAATATCCATTCTCCTGTGAGAACTGTCTCCACATCTCCCCCTTTTTAGTTTTACTGAAAGAGTTTTACAATTTGGTATGTCTGCTCTATCACTGCTGGACTTGTGTAACGTAACAACCCACTACTCTAGGCAGCATTATTTCAGTAAGATTAGTCTGATTTGAAGTCACTTGAACCTTTATAACATGTGGTATACCAGTGAATCCTACACACCATGTAACAGGTTGGAATAGTGGGGATTTAACAGATGTGCTCAGTATACTTGTCCATTATGTTGTTGAGTTCTGGGGCTTTATATGTTTTGCTGGCAGTCAGTATGGTCCTGTTGATAGCTGTACACAGCTGGGCCTACCCTTTTTCTCCTGTATGGCTCTCTGATAACAGCGGAGGCCATCCCTCACATCAAGGTCTGGCACAACATGTGTCCCCACCGCTCTACACCTGCTGGGTTGCAGCCAGCAGCGAAGCTAAAGGTTCTTCTTGGTGGCAGACACAGAGGCCAACCCAGTCTTGCCCTTGACTGTGGTATCAGGCATTTGGTCAATCTCAGTCCTTGAACCTTGTTGTCAATGCAGAGTTTCACCTGCTTAACCCAGTAACAAGTCACTACTACAGCAAAGCACACACAGATTTACATTAGCAGAGTAACTATCACAGAGTGCATCAGCATGTTGAAGATGCTGATGGCAGCGAGGGACTAACCAAAGAAACTTCTTACCAGTGAAGTTCTTCCACCCTCTTAATTTGTTCCATTACCTGCTTTGTAACAGTGCCATCATATTAGAATCTTTCTAGCTTTTGCCTTAGCATTTTCTAGCATCTGCTGCAAATTTGCATTCTTTAACATCTCTTTCACAAGTGACAATTCCATACAATACAAGGTATAGTTTCTTGTTAGCAACTGGCTAGTAAATACAGGTGGTTTTATACGCAAAATCACAACCTCTAATAATAGCTACTTTACAACAAGCATACATATTCAAGCTGTTACTTTTCAGTTGCCCTCAAGTGATGTTTTTTTTTCTTTTTTTTTTTTTTCACAGTCGCTCACCCTGCTTTGCACAGCTAAAACCACTGGCCTATTGGCAACTGCACTTTTGCATTAACCTTTTCTTGCCTGAAAGGTTAAACTGCTACCTGTTAAAACTTTTACATGAACCTGACAACAAAAAATACACAGAACACTGTCTGCCCTCATCACACACACACACGCATGGGATCCCACAAGCACACTCCACACAACTACAGTATTTGAAACACAAAATCCAGACAATCATTGCTCCAACTACACAGTCCCACATGCAGAGCATGGTACAAGGACCCTGTAAAGACTGCCAGGAAACCAGCTCCGAGAAGCATCATTGCTGTGCGAGGTGGCAGGCTCAACCTTAGCGGGAGTCCCCGCAGAGGATCTGCCTCCCTCACATTGCATGAGGCTTGGGCTTTTTTACTGACCAAAATGCACACTCATTCCGACACAGGCGGCCAGCCTATGTTGGAAGAAGTTGCCAGCAATACCTCTAAAGGTTTCCAAGGGTGGATAGAAACATGGACATACTTATATTTACCAACTTCTAGTACATGAGTGTCACAGAGAGACTGTATCAAAAGGGGTTGTATACGGGGTCCCAACTCCAAGGTCTAACACATTCTGCCCGATACCCCTGATAAGAGCATACAAGAGACCTTCCCATCTCGGGTGGGAAGCGCACACACCACAGGAAACTGTGCAATACATCCACATCCCCCACCCATCTCACTTCTCCCCTTTACAGCTACCCATTTATCATGAGGATATGGGGGATATAAATCAGGCTTCTTTTCCGGATGAATAGGCTCCAGGTCAAGAGCACCATCCAGGTCAGCATCAGCATTATCAGGCGTCAGGATCTCAGGAGCAGCAACAGCAAACTGATGAACGTGCACAGGCTCCATCTCGGGGTCAATAGGGCTCAGGTTGAAAGGATCATCTTCATCGTCATCCTCAGTCTTTGCTACCGCGGCAGCAACTGACGGAGGTTCGGGGGGGAGGGCGGGGGTACACTGGTCTCCATGATCTCATTTTTTGACTTTAACGTCTCTAAAACAGTTCTCCAAATGACTAACAAACTTTTCACAGCATCATTGCCTTTCATGGCTGCATTCCACAGTTTAACTCCTGCCTCATTCCACAAAGAGATCTCAAGTCCAGTAGACAGCATTAACTTTAAGTCTGTCTCTTTAAAGGTTGCTCACTTCACCTTAAGAAGGACTGAAAACATCCATAAATCAGGGGCTTCTTCCTTAGTAATTTTCTCCCAAGTCTCGAGATCAAAAGCTTCACCGACTCCCACAATTCTTCCCCTGTCTTACGCCATTGATCTTTGGAGAATAACTGTCCCGTATTTTCTAACAACCCCCTTCGTCAGCACCAAAATAAAAAGTCCACAAGTTCCTGTCGGGGTATCGAGTACCCTGTTTTCTTCGCTACACATAGCACTCCTTCTGTCGTAGCCTTTTCTATCGCTGATACAGCGAAACCCATCCCGAACCAGACCGCAGTCTGCCTGACTCACCGGTCAGCCGTGGCCACGTAATTTGAGCTCCTTTCCTGCCTCTCTCGGGCAGCCGGGATCTCCACCTTCTCTCGTCCACGGTCTCTCTCTCTCCTGGTATCACGTAGGGTCACCAGAATGCCGCGGCCAGGTGGAGGGGAGAAAACACCGATACGATGTAGGTTCACAAAATGCTCCGTTTATTGATTACAAAGCTGCTCTTAATATACTGTCTTACACGCGATCACGCATTACTTGATTGGCTGCTTCACTTTGCCCACGAGGGGTACAAGCTCCACTTTGCCTCTCCTGATTGGTTTCACACCTTCGCTTCAGCTTAGCGTTACATCATGCTTCTGGCATCTTGTTATTGCGTTCCTGTTTTGCTGATCTTGACGCTTCTTCTTTTAGCCTGGGGTCAGAGGTTCACTTTCTCACAGCTTGCTGTAGGCCTGTTCAAGCAAGACCTGTTATCCCAGCTTTAACTAATAGGCCTTAATCCCCCTGAGCAGCCTCAGCTGGGGCTCCATCCCCACCCTCTTCCTATTTTCCCCCATCTCTATTTCAGCTCAGAACAGGCAGATTGAGCTTTACTAGAGCAGTTGTGGTTTCCAGTTTAGCAGCAGTTCAGCACACCTATGGAATCTTTTGGGGGTGACCAAGGATTTCTCACACACCTTCCTAGCAGTTTTTGCACCTGATCCTGCACAAGGGATTGACTCGACCTGACTTGGCTTGGTCTTGAATCTGCCTCCTCATCACCAGCTCTGCTGATGCTCTGGAGCCTTGGGTGAACTTGGCCCAGGTCTGTGTTCCTGTTTGTTTATTGCCTGTTTTTTTTTGCTCCTCCTTCTTGGTCTGTTCAGATGTACACTTGACATGGTGCTGGAAGGGATTGGAACCCCAAATGATGCCAAGATTGTGGCAGTGTGCACTGCTGGGGGATCAGGCTGATCCGTGTGACATGCACTTTCCTGTCATGTTTGGCTGTAGGTGGAGGTTCCCCATAACCCCCATGAAGGCTTTAACCTGCCTGAGGGGAGACTGTGCTGAGCTCTGAGGCAGAAGCTGTTCCCTGGCAGGGTGCTGAGGCGCTGGCACAGGGTGCCCAGAGAAGCTGTGGCTGCCCCATCCCTGGCAGTGCTCAAGGCCAGGTTGGACACAGGGGCTTGGAGCAGCTGCTCCAGTGGAAGGTGTCCCTGCCCATGGCAGTGTTTGGAGCTTTGGGAGCTTTAAGTTCTCTTCCAACCCAAAGCACTCTGGGATTCTGATTTATGGTTTTTGAACCCAAGAAGGGAAATTTTTATTTCCTGTATCATGACAAAGGGTAAAAGTGAGAAGGGGAAGGTTGGGTTGAGCAAGGACAGACCCATGGGCAGGACTGCATTCAGCTGGCTTTAGCCACCTGTACTGTCAGCATGAGTGTGTAAAGCTGAGACCACAGAGAAAAGGATGCTTGTGTGTATGAGAACATGTGGATATTTGATGTGGGATGGGTGATGTTTTGCACTGTTTACACAAGCAGTGGTATTGAGAATGGCTGCTTTCAGTGGTGGTAGATGAAAGATGGATGTTTCAGATGTCTCCTCTTTATATATCTATAACTTAGTTATATAACTACTACCCAAAGTGAAGGAGATAAATATGGATGAGGAGATGGCCATTGAGTGAGTCATTAGCAGTGGGAAACAGCAGTTGCCTTCATCCCCCTGCCTGAGGTGGGTGTAGACAACTTCAGCTGGACCTTCTGAACCCATTTAAAGGGGTTAAAGCTTTAGCAAAACCCTGTCTGCTGTCAGCTGCTTTTCTCTACATGCAATATGTCCCACTCTTGGTTTCATTTCCTCCTCTTGCACACACCAAAGAGCCACCCTGAGGATATTTAAATTTGGAGGAAACTGGAGCAAAATGGCTTTTCAAAGGCCAATTTTGGGTCCAAAATGTGCAGATGGAATCACACAGACTTCAAAAAGGGAAAATGCTGAGTCCTGCCCATGGGGAACAGTTGCTCCAAGCACCAAGACAGGCTGGGGGCACCTTAGCAGAGAGGGACAAGGTGGTTGTGGTGTCCTCTGTGTTGAAAGGAGCCATCAATGTGTCCTTGCAGCAAAGGCAGCCACCAGCACCCTGAGAAGAGCATTGGTGGTGGGTCAAGGGCCTTTCTGCAGTGAACCTCTGAGCACAGGCTGGGGAATGGGGAAGTCAAAGCTGCTTTGGGAAGGGTGGAGGGAGAAGGTGAATTGTGCTGAAGAAATGGTCATCTTGCTGGGAAAGGGGCTGATGGGCAGAGGGAAGTGGGAGGGGAAGGAGGAGTGATGCTCATTTGTCACCAGGCACCATGCGTATTTTAAGGTCATCTCATCATTTTAAGGTCAATGCATATTTAAGGGTAACATGAGCAGCAGTCATCTTGTCATACAGATTTATATATACAGATGTTCTTTAAGTATAAGAACAGAGGAAGAAATACTTGCAAGTATAACTGAGATGAGAAGGGGCTGGTTTTTCCCTTGAAGCTACAAGTCCATGGAACTGCAACCAGGGATTCTGGTCTCTCTTTAATTGACCCAAACATGACTACAGAGTCAGAAAATCACTGCAATGTGACCTCTTATCTATTTAATGCAACACTAATTCATGTGGCAAATTAAGGCATGATATTATTGTATTTACTTGTCCTTAAAGATCAATACCTCCAACAGGAAAGAAATCATCCCAAACAAGCCTACTTCTTAAGAAGAATTCAGACGTTCATGAGAAGATGCTTATGTTTTGCAGGACCAATTCCTTCCATAACTGCCCAGCCAGAGGTTCAGCATTTAAGACTTAAGATAATTTTATTTCCATACATGAAATATTGACTATTATTTTATCAATGTATTATTTTTCAATATATTGTTTATGACCTTCAGCCATCATGGTTTTATCTGTAAGTAATTGGGTGCATTGACAGAGGAAACCCCAAATCCTGCCTTAACCTCATGCCCTGTGTGTTCCTATGAGCTGGGAGAAGTGATCCAACCTCTTCCCATGTTTCTTTGTCTCCTGCTGGCAAGAGAGTGGCTGGAGGGAAACCACTTGAATGTGACCACGTTTGTCCTCTTGGGCTTCACCAACCTGTAGAAGCTGCTCTTTGTGAGTGTTTTACTGGTCTCCATCCCCATGGTGGTGGGAACCTCATCCAGACCAGCTCTCAGCTTCATGTGCCCATCTGCTCATTTCCTCCTAGGAAATGTACTTATTTCCTCCATAGGATGTAGCTGGTGTCTTGCTTTCCTGGGTGTGCCTGCCCCATGGAAAGCTACCACCATGCTGACCTAGGAGCAGGGTGGAATTTCATCCCCTGTGATAAGCAGTCACCCAACTTGGTCTGGGAACAGCCTTTGCAGACACTGTCTGAGCAGTGTTGGCTTTTCCTTGTCTGTCATCTGGTGCTGATGACACAGATGCTCCATGCTTCTGGCCATATGTTGTATCCAGATGTGCTCTAACTTATTTCATGGCTCAAAGTCTCTCGGTGTTGTCCAGAACTCCCCCATCACCTCCTCTTCTCCTTATGTCTGTCCATCCAGGCAAAGCTGATTTTCTATCCCAGCTGCTGCTTATTCATGATTTCTCATTCCATGCTCTGAGGGTTGAGTCACACAGGTCCAAGGGGTTATTCTATCTAGTTGTAAGTTGCCACATCGGAATTAATCAACAAAGGTTCCCCTTATGGAGACAAGGATGCATCTGGGGCTTGGATTCAGCTTGGATCTATTTTAAACCTCCATATCAGGGGTTTCTTCTGGAAAAAGTGTTTGGTTCTCTGCACTTGCAGTGAAGGGTGATGGGCAGACACAGCTCCAATGTGGTTGTGTTGAGAGCAGACACAGGCCATAGCCTGAAGAGTCAGTTGAAGTCCAATGGGAAACATCAGCTCAGTGTGTTGATGTGTTGGGGTCCTTCAGAAACCCCACTCCAAAGTGAGGAGGTGAAAGCAGCTTTCATGCAATCATGGGAGGGTTTGGGTTGGAAAGGAGCTTAGAGTTCATCCAGTTCCATCCCCTGCCACAGTCAGGGGCACATTCCCCTGGAGCAGCTTGCTCCAAGCCCCATCCAACCTGGCATCCATCAGTTCTATTGAACGATTTCTTATGCAGCAAACCCTCAATGCTCAGCATCCATAAAACAATTCCTGGACAGAGCAGGAAATCAAAATGGCTGCAGGCAGTGTCCTGGTTGTGTGTTTGCTTTTATCAAGGCTGCTAATAGCAGATATTAACTTCATGAAGAAGGGTTTATATTCTGCATAGATGGATAGGAAATTCTTCCTTAGATAATACTGGTGTTGGTTTGGTCTTTCAAGAGCAATAAGAGAGAAACTTTTCTCCATAAACCTGTCTGTGCCTGAAGGGGCTGCAGCAAAGCTGGAGAGGGGCTTGGGACAAGGGCCTGTAGGGACAGGCCAAGGGGAATGGCTTGAACCTGCCCAAGAGAGGGGAGACTGAGCTGAGCTCTGAGGCAGAAGCTGTTCCCTGGGAGGGTGCTGAGGCGCTGGCACAGGGTGCCCAGAGAAGCTGTGGCTGCCCCATCCCTGGCAGTGCTCAAGGCCAGGTTGGACACAGGGGCTTGGAGCAGCTGCTCCAGTGGAAGGGGTTGGGCTTGGAGCTGGAGGAGCTTTAAGCTCCTTCCAACACAAACCAGGCTGGGATTCTATGATCCAGGCCCATGAAATTGTCCTTAAGACACAAACATGCCAACACACTGACCCTCCAACTCACTGCCTTTGGGCATGGACCAGCTCTGTCAAGCAAGGCAGCTGTAGAAGTGAACTTTGTTCACAAAGAAGAAAGTTTCTGTCTTGTTCTCCCCAGCTAATTAATCTCTGGTGTCTTGTTATGAAGAATGAGGTAAGTCACATGCAAGTGTTGTGAGAAGCTTTTGTGGTGATGAGGAAAGTTCCTTGGTAAAGCCCAGAAGGTCTTGTTAAAGCTGATGACTCCTGGAAGGGTGGTTGGTCCCCAAGGAGCACTTCTTGCTTTGGGCCAGTGAGCAGCATCACTTGTGATGGAAATAGCTGTGACTGCTTGTCTTGTGAAAGCCTGGATGTGGGGCCTGCTGGAGGGCTTTCTGTGCCCATACAAGCTTGGTCATACTCTCTCTGTAAAGAGACATCCTTGTCTTCATGACATATGCAGATAATGTGGTTCTTGCTAACGGGGTGCTTTGTCCCTTCCTGCTTTTGACCCCCTAATAAAGGGTGCTGGGGAAGCTCATTGCATTTTTCCTTATCTTTGAACCTCCTCAATGACACCTCATACTTTAAACTTCTTGCCATTATTTGCCTTGGGATGGATTTGCTTGTGTCTGTTAAGCTGTGAGGCAAGCTCAAGTGCACTACATCCATCCTCCATGCCTGACTGGCTTTCAGAAATGTGTTTTTTCTACCATTATCAATGTGGATTGTAGAATAAGCATGGGAATGGGGTCACCTGACTCAACATCTACAATTCCTTGTCTAGTTATGAGCTAGTCAGGTCCCTTCTAGAATGGATGGGAATAAAAGGATGTTTTCTCACATCCTAGGGCAGCTGGGGAGAATGGATGTGGTCCAGAACAGGTCTGAACATCAGAAGGACTTGTACCATGGACCCTCTGTGCATGGTCTGTGCATCTCAGAATAGCTTTCTCTGGATTAAGGTAATTGCAGTCAGGATCTGAAGGCCTCCTGGAGGTCAAACTGGATCAGCTGCCCCCCTCAAACCTATTTCCAGTTTGTTTTAGTCCAAAAGACGGGACAAGAGGAAACAGCCTCGAGCTGCACCAGGGCAGGTTCAGGTGGATCTGAGGAACAATTCCTGCCCCACAGGGTGCTCAGCCATTGGAACAGGCTGCCCAGGGCAGGGCTGCAGGCACCGGCCCTGCAAGGGTTCACATCCCATGGAGACGAGGCCTCAGTGCCATGGGTTAGGGGTGGCCTTGGCAGGGCTGGGAATGGTTGGACTGGATGAGCTTGAAGGGCTTTTCCAGACTGGTTGGTTCTAAGAGTCTGAAAGGAGCCCAGTTCATGCAGCCTGAGCCCAGGCTGTGATGGGGATGGGAACACAGTGAGGGGAGAAAGCTGAGTGTGTGTGTGTGTGTGTGTGTTTGTGTGTGTGTGTGCCTGTGTGTGTGTGTGTGTGTGTGTGCATGTGCGTGTGTTCAAACTTGCACTCTTGCAGCTCACTCTTTATCTGAACAAATCCTGGAGCTACAGAAACACCTTCACTGAGCACAGATGGAGACACAGAACTCGGATTTAATGACTCAGCTTTTATTTATCATAATTTGAAGAATATGAAACTACTTCAGATCTCCCAATCCCTCCTCCCAACAGTCTTAAAAGCTTTATTTTAGTTTTCTTTTCAGTTGGACTAAAACTTTATTGAGGAAAGAAAAAAGATAATTGAAGGACTAAGAAACCACTTTCTTTGCATGTTTTCCTATGTATGGTGGTGGAAACTATCACTTAATTTGCAGAACAGGAGACAGATGCAGTGAAATGTCCCAAGTCAGCTTTGGTTGCCCTCAGGTAGAAATGTGTTGCCATTTGCTCTGTCCTGAAGGGCCAAGGACATGGCCATGCACTTGACATGGACATCATGCAACCTTCAGAAGGGTTGGGTTGTTCTGGAGCAGCATCTGAAAGCTCAGAGGCAGACTCAGGGGCATCTCAAGTTGTTAATAGTCAATGTTGAGGCAGCTGAACTCAGTCCCAGATGCCTTTATGCTTCTTACCCCTGGTTCATCCAATTTGACCTGCTCTACCCATGCTCATGTGAATGTTTCATTGGGATAATAGTCTAGGACTATGGAATATGTCTATGTGGAGCTGGTATCATTGTGAAGAAACAACTAGGACGGCTCAGGAGCAGTCACATAGAATCATAGAATAGTTGCTGTTGGAAAGGACCTTAATATCATCCAGTTCCAACCCCCCTGCCATGGGCAGGGACACCTCACACTAAACCATGGCACCCAAGGCTTCATTTCCCAAAGCAGTGGTAAATGCTCCATTCCTGGCAGTGTTCAAGGCCAGGCTGGATGCAGGGGCTTGGAGCAAGCTGCTCTAATGGAATGTGTCCCTGCCTGTGGCAGAGCTTGGAGCTGGAGGAGCTTTAAGTTCTCTTTCAACCCAACCCATTCCATGATTCTATGACTGAAGAGGCTCAGAATGCATGAAAGAATTACTGGTGTCATGTTCTTTTTGACTTGATTCCACCTGCAGTGACAGGGGTTGGAGCTGGAGGAGCTTTAAGGTCCCTTCCAACCCAACCCATTCCATGATTCTGTGGTTTCAGGGACAGAGAAAGGATGTGTGAAAGAGTTAATGGTGTCACATTCTTTTTTACTTGATGCCACCTGCAAGTTCTCCATGTGCTTGATCTTGCAGATGAGGGTAAATGTGAGATTTCTTATTGTGAATGTGCAATGTGGGAAATTCCAGTTAGAAGCAGAGGGAGGGGAAAAACCGCACTGTAAAAGCAGTGAAGCACTGACATAGGGTCCAGGGAGGGTGTGAAACCTCTGTCCTTGGTTGTCCCCAAGGCTCAGCAGGAAAACAACCATGGTCTGTGTTAAATAATAACCAGGGAATTATAAGGTAGCTTTGGGAACTGTCCTGGCTCAGCAGTAGCAGTCATTGTTCTCCTCCTTGGTAGCTGGTGCAGTTCTGTGGTTTGACTTTCGGGCTGGGAACGGTTGCTGATAGCAAGTATGTTTTGAGTTACTGCTCAAATGTTTGGTTTGTCCAAGGACTTTCTGAGCCTCATGCTCGGCCAGGGACGAAGTAGAGACAGGACACCTGACCCAGGCTAGCCAATGAGGTATTCCATACCATAGCACATCATAGCCAGGATAGAATGGGGAGAGATCCAGAAGGGATGGAGCTCTGGGGGGATGGAGGAGGTATCAGTCGGTGCTTGGTCAGGGAGGGTGGGGTGAGTTATGGGTCGGTGGCTGGTGAGGTGTTGTATTCTCTTCTCTTGTTATTGGCTTTATCATTATTATTATTAGTAGTAGTAGTAGCAGTAGTGATTTTTGTTATGCCTTAGTTATGAAACTGTTCTTATCTCAACCCGTGGTAGCTACATGCTTTGGATTCTCTTTCCTAATTCTCCGGGAGTTGGGGGAGCAAAGGGGGGAGTGAGTGAACGAACTGTGTGATTTGGGTTTAAACCACGATAGGAACAAAGCAGGATTCAGCTGATTGACCCTGGCTGCCTGTTAGTTGTGTGTTGTTAAGAAATCAGCAAACCACTTTGATCCTGGCTTGATTCTATCCCTCCATGGAGCTTTTAACTCCAACCCAGGTTATTGCATGTGTTTAGGATAGCCCTAAGGCTCAGCCATGGCTCCAGGTTTCACCATGGTCCTGGCAGAGGCTGCAGCTCTATGGGCTGAAGGAATGCTCACATTGGAGTATTTTGGGGTGTTTTATATATACAATGTGTGTCCATCACATAGAATCATAGAATCATAGAATATTTAGGATTGGAAAGGACCTCAAGATCATCTAGTTCCAACCCCTGCCATGGGCAGGGACAGCTCACACTAAACCATATCACCCAAGGCTTCATCCAACCTGGCCTTGAAAACTGCCAGGGATGGAGCATTCACAGCGTCCCTGGGCAACCCATTCTAGTACCTCAGCTCCGAGCAGGAAGGCAAGAGGAGAGACATCAGGGCAAGCAATGCCATTGCTCCAGGCTGCCATCGGCTGCCATGTGTCAGGTGTGAAGGCTGCTGAACAGCAGCACAGCTCTTGTGCTCTGCTGTTGTCAGGCTGCCATGGAGATCGTGGCTTTTAATGTGCTCAGCAGGGAACTGGAAAGCAAAGGTGTGGAGCAGGGGACAGGGGTTCCTGGATAGTTACTGCCCTTTGGCTGGGATTCCTCACTACCACATCTTAAAACTCTTTCAAAGCACCTTTATTCATAACAGAGGTCACTGAGGTACCATATTTAACTTGAATTATTTACTGTCTGAAATGAGGTGAATAGAGATGGAAATCATTTAATGAGTTTTCAGAATCAAAACTTACAAATACTTAATCCACAGTGTGTACATTATTTGTTGTTCTCTCCATTTATTTTGCTATAAATGTTGGTGTATTTATATTATGGCCCAAATGACTTCACATCAAGTCTAAAAATGGAGTTTGGTTTATTGGAACAGTAGAATTCACTCTCTGTTTATTCTGATTTGCCAAGAAAAAGGAAAGCAACACACACCAAAGCCCATACCTTGAGTCAGGGCAGTTTTAAAGCTCTTGCAATGCTCTTATTTGTATATTCAGTTGCTGATATCAAGTAAGCCATCATGTAAGTTCAGGTGCAGAACACTCTCAACATGTTGTCCATCTAGGGCACCTCACAAACGGCTGAGCAGCTCCCCCACATCTCCATTCTGTCTGGCCCTATTTTTGGAGAATTCAAGATCATTTCATTTTCAAGAGTCTCCTCAAAGCCTCCTTCACCTCCTTGTTCCTCAGGCTGTAGATCAAGGGGTTCAGCATGGGAGTCACCACGGTGTAGAGCACCACAGCCCATTTATCTGCTCCTCTTGAGCTGTGTGAGCTGGGGAATAAATACATAAAGAAGGATGCCCCATAGAAGATGCTGACAGTGGTGAGGTGGGAGGTGCAGGTGGAGAAGGCTTTGCGCTTGCCCTCAGCTGAATTGATGCTCAGGATGGTGAGGATGATGGCCACATAGGAGAGCAGGATAACCAGGCTGCTGGACACACCAAAGAGAGATGCTGCAGTGGTCAGGATGATGTGGCTGAGGGTGGTGTCGGAGGTGGAGAGGGAGATGAGAGGGGAAATGTCACAGAAGAAGAGGTCGATGGTGCTGGAGCTGCAGAAGGACAGGGTGGACATGCTGATGGTCTGTCCCACACCATTGGTCAGCCCCATGAGGTAGGAGCCAGTCACCAGCTGGAAACAGCACTTTGGGGACATGACAAGGGGGTAGAGCAGGGGATGGCAAATGGCCACATAACGGTCATAGGCCATTGAAGCCAGAAGGAAGCATTCAGTAATCCCAGAAAGTTGAAAGAGGAAGACCTGAGCCACACACCCAGCATAAGCAATGCTCTTCTTCTCTGACATCAAGTCAACCAACATCTTGGGGGTGATGATGGTGGAAGAACAGAGGTCTACAAAGGCCAGGTTGCCCAGGAAATAATACATGGGGGAGTGGAGGTGGGGGCTGGCCCTGATCAAGATGATGATGCCCAGGTTGCCCACGATGGTGACAAGGTAGGTGAGCAGGAAGAGCAGGAACAAGTTGCCCTGAGTCACCGGCTCCTCTGTGAACCCCACCAGGCTGAACTGGATCACTTGGGTGCAGTTGCTTTGTGCCATGGGCTGGATGGTGCTTTGTGTGTGAGCTGCTGGCTGGAGGTTTCTTGTCCAGCAGGCAGGGATGTGCCAGGTGCAAAAGCATCTGTGTGCTGGGAGCTGCTCAGAGACAGTCCTGCAGGATGTAAAGGGAGAGTTGAGGCACAGATCAATGAGGAACAGGTTGGGGAAAGTCCTGTCCCAGCACAGGGAGAACAAAGGGGTGCTCAAGCACTTCAACACCATGGCACAAGGTGGTGCCTGCTCCTCTGGCTCACCTGCAGATGCTGAGCAATGAGCCCTGTGGAAAGCAGTGGGGAGGTTGCACACCCGAGCAGCTTTACCTTAGTGCTGCACTTCATTGCCTGCGTTAGTGCTGAGCCTGGGGCTTGCAGACCATGCGGCTCCACCTGGAACACAGAGAAACGTGGTGCTTTCACAGTGCAGAGTTGATCCTTCATGCTTTTGAGGGCATTTCCCAACCACCTGCTTCTTCCCTCTCTGCTTGGGCTTCTTCGTTACTGGAATGGATTCCTGATCTATAGGAAGTTAGGTTAGCCACAACCTGCTGTAGTGGATGGAGGGAGTTGGCACTGAATGAGCTTTAAGGTCCCTTCCAATGCAAGCTATGATCTTATGCAAGTTTACACAGAGGTTTGTATTGGTTTCCCCTCCCTCCTGTGTGTTCTCCATGAGGCTGATCTCCAAACCTGCCTTCTCAGCAGCTGCATGGGGAGGACACAGCACAAGCAGCTCCCTGGGAAGCCCAGAGCATCCTCAAGAAGCCCAGGAGCCTGCAGGAGGGCAGGAGATGAAGACAGGAGCTGCTGCTTGTTGCCAAGAGAGAAGCACAGGAGAATGATGGGCTGAAAGATGCTGCCCCTCACTTACATCTCAGCTCTGTCTCTGCTGCCCTCCTGATGCTCTCGCAGATGGATGTGAAGATGAAGGTGGCTGGAGCTGTGCAGGGAGCCTGGCAATGAACCAGCATCAGCAAAGCCCCTTCCTATTTGATGGGATGTGGGGATGTGGGGACTGTGAATGTCTTTGGGCCCCAGGAGGTGACAAAGCCCACAGCAGGTCATTATCTCTTCTCTGTGCTGATTAGTGTGGGGATGAAGTGTACCCAGAGGAGATGACCTCAGCTTGAGCAAGCAACAGGGCTTTGGGCTCCCTTAGAGCAAACCACACAACAACCCCACCTTTCACATCCACTTTTGGAGCATTTCTGAGGCAGTTACAGCTGCACAAGGGCCATGGTTGGCATTATCATGGCAGGGAGCTGAGGGGAACCTTGCTGATGGGAGGTGGTACCAGGGTCCATCAGCAATGTCAGGCATCACAGTCAGGAGTGAGTTTACAGGAAGATGTTAACAAGGGGCAATGGTGAGAATAGAAATGGTTGCAGGAACTCTTCTTTGCATGGCTGAAATCCTGTTTAAGTAGCATTGGAAAAGCCAGTTTAAAAAGTTATGGGAATAATCAGTGGTGAATTAGGTAGACAGTCACTTGCCACCACCGCCTGCACTCAGTGTGGAAGAAGGGGAAAGACATGTCCCCAAATCCACCTATTTACAGCAAATTGTTCCTGGGGTTTATTAGTGCACCTGGAGATGAAGAGAATGATGCTTCCTGTGGATTTTGGTTGTTGTCAGGCAAAGGGTGTAAAATCAACTCTGAAAGGCATTGTGGTGCTTGCGCATCTGAGAGACATGGAGTGGATGAGCCATGCCTGAGCACAGCTGCACAGTCGCAATGATGAGCATCTCATAGGATGCTTCTGACATACTTGTGGACTATGCAAGGAATTTAGTCTGACCTTGGCAACAGAATGAGAATGGGTTTTAGGGACATTTCAGATCTTGTAGAGGGCCCCAAACGGGACATGAAGCACAAGTGACTCCATCTCTGGAGCTGCTGTTTTCCCTCTGTGCACACTTGAGAGCCCAGATTTCCATCCCCAGTGGGATTATCCACATGCAGTGCCTGGATGTCCAACAGCTGAGCTGGTGGCTCTGGGCTTCCACTGTATTGAAGGGTGAGAAATTGGCATTTTGAGGCAATGATGAGTTGTGCCAGGCTGAACTAATAGGCCT
The DNA here is from genome assembly GCF_012275295.1 of Melopsittacus undulatus. Lineage (NCBI taxonomy): Eukaryota > Metazoa > Chordata > Aves > Psittaciformes > Psittaculidae > Melopsittacus > Melopsittacus undulatus. The sequence goes on along the minus strand of NW_022994420.1, from coordinate 256,775 downwards.
TTATCCCCCTGAGCAGCCTCAGCTGGGGCTTCATCCCCACCCTCTGCACAATTGCCCCCATCTCTATTTAAGCTCACTCCAGGGAGGTTGGCTTTTATTAGAGGCATTGTGGTTTCCAGTTTAGAACGAGTTGTGTCCACTTATGAAATAGTTTGATGGTGACCTTGGTTTGCTACTGGATTTCCCTAACTGCTGCTGGACCTGATGCTGACCAGGGGATTTACTTCATCTGGGTCTTGTTTTTGTTCTTGGACCTGCCTCATCATCACCAGATTTCCTGATGCTCTGGAGTCTTGGCTGAACGTGGCCCAGGTCTCTGTTCCTGCCATATTTCTGTAGTTCAGGTATTGTGGGATGGTCCCTGCTCACTGTGGTGTCCCCTTTGGCTCTGTTTAAAGAGATGAATGATGCAAACCCCTGTGGTGGCCCCCAGGCTCCTGCAGAGCAGAGCTATCATCCTTCATAGACAACAGTGCTCACTGCTCTGACTGTCCCTCTCTATTTGGAACATGTCCCTGCATGGGCAAAATAGGAGCTAGTGTTCTCAGTGAGGGCAATAGGGTAAAGAACTGAACATTATATACAAGTGTCATTCTCTGGTCCATAGTGACTTGTCCTTTTCCAAGTGTAATATTATACTTTGATCGAGATGAAATCTGGTATATATTTGGTGTGTGCATTTTGTGTCTCCAGCCAGGAGTTTCTGCATTGTGTAGACCCTTTCCTCTGCAATGACTGAAGCAGAATCATGCAATGATGCTCTCAGTATAAAATGTATTCCAAAACCTCAAACCTCTTTCTTATATTGCTGGAATTGACAATTGTGCCTCCCTGCACATTAGATTGAGCTTCCTCTTGGACATTCACAGAGTTGAATCCACTCTGTACAAGACTATGGAAATCCAGAGCTCTCTTGGGAACATAGCACCAAGTCTGGATAAATGTTTGAGTATTTCTGTATCTCTGCTTTGAGGACTTTATTAAAGCCAAGAGGAAATAAAGACACCAGAGTGGGGTAATGAACCCTACAGATGACACTTCTCTTCTAGGTCCCTTTTCCACAAAAGCTTGGGTCAGATGAATTTTGAGGCCAAACTTTGGCTTCTTGTGGCTCTAAGATTTTATATGTATGGTCTGAGCAGCAATATCCAACAAAACAGAGGAAGAAAACAAGGTGTGGTGAAGTTTCTATAGGAAGTCTTGTGTTATGATCTCTTAGCAGCCTTCCAGTATGTGAAGGGGAGGCTATAGGGATGCTGGGGATGGACTCTTCCTGAGGGACTGTAGGGACAGGACAAGGGGTAATGGGTTAAAATTGAAACAGGGGAAGTTTAGATTGGATCTAAGGAAGAAATTCTTTCCTGTGAGGGTGCTGAGGCACTGGAATGGGTTGCCCAGGGAGGTTGTGAATGCTCCATCCCTGGCGGTGTTTATGGCCAGGTTGGACCATGGGTGTCATGGCTTAGTGTGAAGTGTCCCTGCCCATGGCAGGGGGGCTGGAAATGGATGATTTTAAGGTCCTTTCTAACCATTCTATGATTCTAATGATATCAAAGGTCTGTGTCCTGCCAAGCTCTTTAGCATCTGATTACATCAGTTCTGCCTCCTTCACTGAGTAAAGGCTGAAGCCACTTTCCCGCAGACAAAAGAGAAAATCTCATCTCTTGCTGCTGTTTGCCAGAGCACACAAAAGAGACTGTTCACCATCCATATTCTGTTCAAAGCATCAGTTAATTCCCACTCACAGCAGGTAAAGATATTTTCCCCATCAGTGTGTTTTGGTTTCTCTGAGACCCAGACAGCTCTCAGTTAGGATCGATTCTGTGTTCAGGATTGTCTTTCATCTATGGAAATGAGCCACTGTCTTAACTCCTATATGAGATAAACCATTTGGTATTTCCTGGTGTGCATTAGCAAGAGTTCAGCATGGGCATGGAATGTGGGTGCTTGTCTTGTGCTGGAATTCTATGGATTGCACCATTTAAGTGAATGGCACTTCAGATGAATGTAAGACATCCCTTAAAATGAGTGGGATGAAGCCTTAATATGCCCAAATTGTCCTTAACACTGGGTAGCCTCAGCACCATTCATCATCCTGGATTACGAATGATATTGTCTACAGTTTCTTACTTAAAGTGAAATCTACTTTGAAGTTGCAGCCTGGGGAGGGATACCTCTTGATATACTAAAGTGCAGCCTGAGACCTTGATTCCCACCAACTTCTGCTCTTCGAAAGGCACAAACAAATGCAACGAATCTTTTGAAGCCTTTTCTCTGACTCTTTCCCAGCAAACAAATGTAAAACTGCACTTCCTGTTCCCTCCCACCCCAGCAGCTTTAATAAAGAGCTCACAGGTAAGAGTGAGGAATTTTATTGGAGCTGAGGGACAAGGTCAAGAATCTTGCAAGAAAAATAAGTATTTATCAGTGACAAAGGCTATAACTGGATAAAGCTGATTGGTGTTTCCTGTGAGGAAAAGAGGCCTGGGATAATTCAGGGCAATTTCTTCCTACAGACAGGTGACTGTGATATAAATTGAAGATTGAGTCTCCTTCTCCTCTTGATCTCTTCCATGGAAGAAGTGATGGTCGGGTCCATTTCTCATGCAATACTGTCAGTGACTTTTTGTTCAGGAATTGTTTTAGAACCTACATAAAATCATGAGGGGTAGTGGGAAATCCCAGTGCTTTAGTGCCTCATAGGCTTTCCACTTGACATGTAATCCTCATGTCCTAAATGATACAAGTCTTGCATGTTGCCAGTGCCTGAAAAGCATTCTCCCAGACTTCAGCAGAGCCCCCTTCACCTCCTTGTTCCTCAGGCTGTAGATGAATGGGTTGAGCATGGGAGTGACCACGGCGTAGAAGATGGAGGCCACCTTATCCAGGCTTCTGTGGCTAGAAGAGGGTTGCAGGTACATGAAGAATCCTGGCCCAAAGAATAAGGAAACTGCCATCAAATGGGAGGCACAGGTGTGGAAGGCTCTGGCCCTGCTCTGTGCTGAGCACATCCTCAGCACTGTGCGAATGATAGAGATGTAGGAGAGCAAAATGATCATGCTCGTGCCCACCACATTGATGGTGACAAAGGCAAAGATGACCATCTCACTGCTGTGGGTGTCAGAGCACACGAGCTTTAGCACAGGGGATACGTCACAGAAGAAGTGGTCAATGCGGTTGGGACCAGAGAAGGAACCTCCAAACACACACCATGTGTAGATGATGGCACTGAGGAAGGCGAATAGATAGGATGATGCTACCAGCTGCCAGCAGACACGGCTGGAGATGATGGTCACATAGAGCAGGGGCTGGCAGATGGCAACGTGCCGGTCATAGGCCATCATGGCCAGCAGGTGACACTCAACAGTACCGAAGAAAACAAAGATGAAGAACTGCATCATGCAGGCAGTGAAAGAAATGGTTTTGTCCTCTGATAAGAGGTCTGCCAGCATCCTGGGGGAGATGACTGTGGAATAGCAGATGTCAATAAAGGCGAAATGGGTGAGGAGGAAGTACATGGGGGTGTGAAGGCTGGGAGACACCCGAACCAATGTGATAATGCCAACGTTCCCCACCAGAGTGACTATGTAAATCAATAGAAATAAGACAAAAAGAGGTGTCTGTGCATATGGTCTGTCTGTAATTCCCAACAGGATGAATTTAATCTGGGTTTGATTTCCTCCCATCACCTGGTGTTACCTGCTGAGGCAAAAGGAAGAGAAACAGAACACGTTTTAAAAGTGGACATTCACTTTTGGGCCATATATAACAACTATCAGTCACTATTTTAACTGCCACATTTTGGATAAATTCACATATTCTGGTATAGATTTAACCCCAAACTATATGTTTTTTGGTTTTCAGTGAAGGTATTTCTAAAAGACCAGGAAGCACACTGAAGCAACAAATGTCTTTTTTGGTTTTCTACGCTGGAACACTTTAAAACGATGGATTTATTTAGACACTTTTGGACCATAGTTTAATCCAAACACTGGCCAGTTTAACTGTCAAATCACTGTATATTCTACTGTATTTTTAAGCCAAATTACATATATATTGTGTTATACAGTTGACGTATCTTGAAAAGAACAAGGAGCACGTTGAAGGAACAAATGGCATTTTCAGTGCTAGGACCCTTAAAACTATCAATTCATTCAAGCACATGTGTTTTCAGATTAAAGAAAAGAATCAGATCTTTCTTCACTTTCACTTTTCAGTTTTCAGAGCTAATTTGTTCAAAAGACACATGAAAACCTCATAGTAACACAGGTAAACCAGGAGGATAGAAAGTCCCAGTCCCAGTGAAATCCAGCTTACACAAGAATGAACTGCACCCATTTTCACTTGGCTTTTAGTTATCATTCCAATCAACAAACCACATTTATCAAACTGTTTGAGATCATTCCTAACAGATAACATTCTCATGATTTATAGTTTTCTGAGCTCCAGCACGTTGAAGCATCCTAAATCTATGAGCATTCAGCTGCTTGCATTAAAAAGGCGTTGATGTTACAATGTGCTGATTTGTTAGTGACTACATTCTGCTGACAATCTGGAATGTTGCATTTCTTTAGAACAAAATAAGATTCATCCTCATTAACTCTTGAATAAATCAGTGCATCTGCGTTAGCTGCCTATGGGAAAGAAAACAACCTGCACAAACCATTGCTTCCTCTTCTTATAAAGAAAACCCACACAGGTAAGTCTGATTTCTGATGCAGCTTTTCTAAAGAGGAAAAGAGAACATTCAGAAGCAAGCCCATTGCATCAATGGAGGTGAGGCTCTGCTTTGTGTTGGTGTTACCTCCTGTACCTTCCTTCTGCCACAGAGTGATGGGAGCCAAGGGTTTATCCCCAGTGCAGCAGAGAACATCCAGGTGCCAGCATCAGCTCTGTTCAGCTCCTGATGTGAAGAGAGGTGAGCTCCTGCCAGACTGCAAGAGCCCAGCTTGTGGTGCTGGGGCTGTAAATACAGTTGCATGTGCTCTCCTGGGAGGAAGCCTCCAGGGCTGCTCATGCTTTAGCAGAGGAAAACAAAGAGAAGGAAAAGCAAAGGGTGTGAAATCACCTCTGAAAGGCATTGTGGTGCTTGGGCATCTGAGAGACATGGCATGGATGAGCCATGCCTGAGCACAGCTGCACAGCAGCAGTGATGAGGGCTCATAGGATGCTTCTGACATACTTGTGGACCATGCAAATGTTTTGGTCTGAACAGGCTGACACAATAAAAATGGGTTCAGAAACAGATCTGACCTTGAGGACAGTCTGCAAATGGTAAATGGAGCATAAGTGACTCCATCACTAGAGCTGCTAACATCCATCTGTGCACACTTGAGAGCCCAGATTTCCATTCCTAGTGAGGTTACACATATATGTAGAGCCTGGATGTCCAAGAGCTGAGCTGGTGCCTCTGGGCTTCCACTGTATTCAAGGGTGAGAAATGGGCATTTTCACACAGTGATGAATTGTCCCAGCTTTAACTAATACACCTTTATGCCTGTGAGCAGTCTCCTCTGGGGTTCCATCCTGAGCCTTTGCCCATTTGTCCCCTATCTCTATCAAAGCTCAGGGAGGTTGAGGTTTTTCTAGAGGACTTTTATTTTCTAGTTTATCTGGAGTTCTGCACACCTTTGGAATGCTTTGATGGTCCAAGGCCAGGTTGGATGAAGCCTTGGGTGATATGGTTTAGTGTGAGGTGTCCCTGCCCATGGCAGGGGGGTTGGAACTGGATGATCTTAAGGTCCTTTCCAAACCTAACTATTCTATGATTCTATGGTGATTTTGGCTTTCTCATTTATCTTCTTAGCAAGTTTTGGAACTGTTCCTGAACAAGGGATTGACTTGACCTCTATAGGCTTGGTTCTGGATCTGCCTCATCATCACCTACTTGCCTGATGCTGTGTAAACTTATTCCACTTATTCTGCTGTACTTATGCCAGGTCTTCTGTTCCTGCTCTACTTCTCTTGCTCAGTTACTGTGGGATGGGCCCTGCACACCAGGGTGTTCTCCTTTGGTTCTCTTTATAGAGGTTCAAGACACAAAGCCCTGTGGCAGTCTTCAGGCTCCTGCAGAGCAGAACCCATCACCCTCTGCACCCAACAGCCCAGCTAGTGATCATTGCTCTGCCAGTCCTTCTGCATCCAGAACATGTCCCTACATGGGCAAATGAGGAGATAGTATTTTCAGTGAGGGGAGTAGAGTAATAAATTGAACGTTATATTCAGTTGTTATTATCTTTTCCTTTGTGCCTTCTCCTTTACCAAGTACAACATTAGACTTTCATTCTTCAGTAGATTGGCAACACCTTGTTTAGGAAGTGGCTTTGGCACAATGTTTATCTGCTGGTTTTGTGGCTTTGTTTTCCCAGCCTCTTCCTTAGGCTTCCAGTCTCGGTTGGAACCATTTCTCTGTCTTGCTTTCTTCCTACAACTGGTTTGTGCAACAAGACCACAGATAATCTGATTTATCTACTTGTTTTTTGCCTGTTGGTTTTTTTCCTCTCCTTCTCGGTCTGTTCAGATGTACACTTGACAAGGCTCTGGAAGGGATTGGAACCCCAAATGATGCCAAGACTGTGGCAGTGTGCACTGCTGGGGGATCAGGCTGATCCGTGTGACATGCACCTTCCTGTCATGTTTGGCTGTAGGTGGAGGTTCCCCATAACCCCCATGAAGGCTTTAACCTGCCTGAGGAGAGACTGAGCTGAGCTCTGAGGCAGAAGCTGTTCCCTGGGAGGGTGCTGAGGCGCTGGCACAGGGTGCCCAGAGAAGCTGTGGCTGCCCCATCCCTGGCAGTGCTCAAGGCCAGGTTGGACACAGGGGCTTGGAGCAGCTGCTCCAGTGGAAGGGGTCCCTTCCCATGGCAGGGGTTGGAGCTGGAGGAGCTTTAAGGTCCCTTCCAACCCAAACCTTTCTATGATTCCATGTCTCTGGGATAGCTCTATGGCTCAGCCATAACTCCTAGTTTCTCTATGGTCTTGACAGAGGCTGCAGCTCTATGATCAGGGGTCATAGACAAACTGGAGTATTTGGGGTTTTATTTGTATACCATGTTTTTCCACCAAGGACCAACTCTCTGTGCAGGAAAGCAGCAGGGTAGACATCAGGGCAGGCAATGCCATTGCTCCAGGTTGTCATGTATTAAGTCTGAAGGCTGCTGAGCAACACCAAAGCTCGTGTGCTTTGCTGTGGTCAGGCTGCCATGGAGATCATGGCTTTTATTGCTGCCAACAGGGGAATAGAAAGCAATGGTGTGGAGCAGGGGACAGGGGTTCCTTGATAGTATCTGCCCTTTGGTGGGAATTTATCACTACCACATCTTAAAACACTTTCAACAAGCCTTCTTTCATAACAGAGGTCACACACTTAAATTCTTGCTGTCTGAAATGAGATGAGGTTAATGGTGCTGGAAACCATTGAATGAGGTTTGTACATCAAAACCTAACAATCTCCCTGCATGGCATCACACGTATTTGCTGTCATCTCTATTTCTCTGGCTAAAGGTGTTTTTGTCCTTTTCTTAAGTCCTTTACTGAGTTTAGCAACACTGTCTAGAAATGGAGGTTGATTCAGTGGAACAGTAGAATTCACTTTCTGTTTATTCTGATTTGCCAAGCAAAAGGGAGACAAAAAGGAAAAGAGCTTTAAGCTCATCAAGTTCAACTTTCCCAGCCCTGCCAAGGCCACACCTAACCCATGGCACTGAGGGGTGTGAACCCTTGCAGGGCTGGTGCCTGCAGCCCTGCCCTGGGCAGCCTGTTCCAATGCCTGAGCACGCTGTGGGGCAGGAATTGCTCCTCAGCTCCATCTAAACCTGCCCTGGTGCAGCTCGAGGCCGTTTCCTCTTGTCCCATCCCTTGTTCCTTTTGAGCAGGGAAGAGTCCCCTCCAGGCTCCATCATCCTGTCAGGCAGGTGTAGGGAGTGATAACATCCTCTGGCAATGTATTGCTGGAATTCACAATTGTGCCTCTCCAGTACCTGTATTTTGAGGCCAGATTTGGGCTTTTTGTGGCTCTAAGATTCCATACATATAGGCTAAGCAGAAATATCCAATAAAGTAGATTGGAAGAAAACAAGGTTTGGTGAAGTTTTCAAAGGAAGTTCTCTGATATCAAAGATCTTTCTCCTGCAAACTCTATAGCATTTAAAGATGAAGGTTTTGGCTCCTTCATTGACGACAGGTAGAAGCCATGTTCCCCTACACCTAAGGTGATGTGTTCTTTCATACTGTTGTTTTTCAGAGCACATAAACAGTCTGTTCACAATCCATATACTTTCGAAATATAAGTTAATTCTCACAACAGCTAAAGGAAAGATATTTTCCCCCATCATTGTGTTTTGGCTTTTTTCAAACCCAGAAAGCTCTCAGTTACCATGGATTCAGTGTTCAGGGTTGTCTTTAAAGAGTGGAAGATTTCTACAGAACTAATTCTTATATGTGAAGCTACATCCTGGGGAGGGATTCTCCTTGATATTCAAAGCTGGTGACTCTGGGCTTCCAGTGTATTGAAGGGTGAGAAATGGGCATTTCCCGGCAATGATGAATTCTCCCAGGCTGAACTAATAGGCCTTTATCCCTCTGAGCAGCCTCAGCTGAGGCTCCATCCTCACCCTCTGCCCATTTGTCCCCCACCTCTATTTAATCTCAGCCCAGGGAAGCTGGGCTCTGTTTGTGTTTTGGTTTCCAGTTTAACAGGACTTGTGCACATCTAAGGAATCCTTTGATGGTGACCAAAGCTTGCTCATGTACCTTCCCAGCAATTGCTGCACCTGACCCTAATTCAGTGATTGACATGATTTGTGTTGTCTTGCTTTGGCTTAGTCTCGACCTGCCTCATAATCCCCAACTTATCTGATGCTCTGGAGTCTTGGATGAACTTGGCCCATGTCTCTGTTCCTGCTCTACTTCTCTTGCTCAGGTTCTTTGGGATGGTCCCTGCACACCAGGGTGTTCTCTTCTGGTTCTCTTTAGACAGATAAAGGACACAAACCCCTGTGGTACTTTCCAGGCTCCTGCAGAGCAGAGCCCATTACTCTCTGCACCCAAATGCCCAGCCAGGGATCACTGCTCTGCCAGTCCCTCTCCATCCACACCATATCCCTGCATGAGGAAATGAAGATACAATCCAATCAGTGAGGGAAATTAGAGTGAGAAACTGAACATTACATTCAAGTGTTATTTTCTGGTCTTTGGTGCATTCTCCTTTACCAAGTATAATATTAGGTATTTAGTGATTGGCAGCACTTTGCTTTGGAAATAGCTTTGTCATGATGTTTATCCGCTGATTTTGTGACAGAAGAGACCAGGGCTTCACTTGACACCAAGGACTTTTGTTTCCCCACCTGATTTCTTGTGCTTACAGACTTGGTCTGCAATGATTTGCAAGTCTTGCTTGGTTTCTACAACTGGCTTGTGCTACAAGACCACCGACAATCTGATTTCTCTGCTCTATGTCATTACATATCACTTTTCCCCCTTCCTGTTGGTCTTTTAAGATACCTACTGCATGTATATGACAAACTAGAATGAAGAAACCAAGGTGTGCTGAAGGTTTTCAAGGAAGCTCTGATTTCAAAGGCCTTTGTTCTTCCTGGCTTTTCAGCATTTAATTACATTGATTGTGGCTCCTTTGTTGACCACAAATAGAAGACACTTCTGCCTCAGACCTAAGTCACCATCAACAGGATTAATTTGTAAGTGACATAGGCCATTTGTTTTTCCCTGGAGTGCTTTAGCATGAGCTGGGCATGGACATGGGATGTGGGTGATTATCTCCAAGTGGAATTCCATTGATCTCACCATTTAAGTAAACAGGACTTAAGATGAATGCAAAACACCTCTTAAAATGAATGGGATGAGCCCTTGATTTGCCCAAATTGTCCTTACCACTGGGTGGTCTCAGCACAGTTCATCATTCTGAGTAAAGATTTCTATTCTCTATAGGTGCCTTCTTTGAAATGAAATCTAGTCTGAAGCTGCAGAATGGGGAGAGATTGCCCGTGATATTCAAATGTGCATCTTTGGGCCTTCATTCCCACCAGCTTCTGCTCTTTGAAAGGCACAAACAAATGCAAAGAATCTTTTGAAACCTTTTCTCTGACTCTTTCTCAGCCAGCAAATGTAAAACTGCACTTCCTGTTCCCTCCCACCCCAGCAGCTTTAATAAAGAGCTCACAGGTAAGAGTGAGGAATTTTATTGGAGCTGAGGGACAAGGTCAAGAATCTTGCAAGAAAAATAGGTATTATCAGTGACAAAGGCTATAACCGGATAAAGCTGATTGGTGTTTCTGTGAGGAAATGAGGCCTGGGATAATTCAGGGCAATTGCTTCATACAAAGTGGTGACTGTGAAGTTAATTGAAGGTTGAGGTTCCTCTCCTCTTGATATCCATCTAAGAAAGAAAGAAGTGATTTGTGGGGCTATTTCACATTCAATACTGTCATTGACTTTTGTGCATGAACTGTGGAAGAAACTACATAGAATCATGAGGATTAGTGGAAAATCCCATTGCTTCAGTGCCTCATAGGCTGTCTGACAATGCATGAAATCTTCATGTCCTTAATGATAAAACTCTTCTATGTTGCCAGTGGTTGAAGAACGTGCTCCTGCACTTGACCAGGGCCCCCTTCACCTCCTTGTTCCTCAGGCTGTAGATGAATGGGTTGAGCATGGGGGTGACCACGGCGTAGAAAATGGAAGCCACCTTATCCAGGCTTCTGTGGCTAGAAGAAGGTTGTAGGTACATGAAGAATGCTGACCCAAAGAATAAGGAAACTGCCATCAAATGGGAGGCACAGGTGTGGAAGGCTCTGGCCCTGCTCTGTGCTGAGCACATCCTCAGCACTGTGCGAACGATAGAGATGTAGGAGAGCAAAATGATCATGCTCGTGCCCACCACATTGATGGTGACAAAGGCAAAGATGACCATCTCACTGCTGTGGGTGTCAGAGCACACGAGCTTTAGCACAGGGGATACGTCGCAAAAAAAGTGGTCAATGCGGTTGGGACCACAGAAGGAACCTCCAAACACACACCATGTGTAGACGATGGCACTGAGGAAGGCGAATAGGTAGGATGATGCTACCAGCTGCCAGCAGACACGGCTGGAGATGATGGTCACATAGAGCAGGGGCTGGCAGATGGCAACGTGCCGGTCGTAGGCCATCATGGCCAGCAGGTGACACTCAACAACAGCGAAGTGTGTAAAGCTTTGACACTGCATCATGCAGGCAGTGAAAGAAATGGTTTTGTCCTCTGATAAGAGGTCTGCCAGCATCCTGGGGGAGATGACTGTGGAATAGCAGATGTCAATGAAGGCGAAATGGGTGAGGAGGAAGTACATGGGGGTGTGGAGGCTGGGAGACACCCGAACCAATGTGATAATGCCAACATTCCCCACCAGAGTGACAATGTAAATCAGTAGAAAGAAGACAAAAAGAGGAGTTTGTGCACATGGTCTGTCTGTAATTCCCAAGAGGATGAATTTAATCTGGGTTTGATTTCCTCCCATCACCTGGTGTTACCTGCTGAGGCAAAAGGAAGAGAAACAGAACACTTTTTGAAAGTGGACATTCACTCTTGGACCATATTTAATGACTATCAGTCACTATTTTAACTGCCACATTTTGGTTAAATTCACATATTTTGCTATAGATTTAACCCCAAGCTATATGTTTTTTGGTTTTCAGTGAAGGTACTTGAAAAGAACGGGAAGCACAGTGAAGCAACAAATGGTGTCTTTGGTTTTCTATGCTGGAACACTTAAAACAAGGGATTTCTTTACGCACTTTTGGACCATAGTTTAATCCAAACAATGGTCAGTTTAACTGCCAAATTACTGTATTTTCTAAAGTATTTTTTAACCCAAATTACATATATATTGTGTTATACATTTGAGGTAACCTGAAAAGAACAAGGAGCACGTTGAAGGAACAAATGGCATTTTCAATGCTACGACCCTTAAAACTATCAGTTCATTCAAGCACATGTGTTTTCAGATTAAAGAAAAGAATCAGATCTTTCTTCACTTTCACTTTTCAGTTTTCAGTGCTAATTTGTTCAGAAGACACCTGAAAACCTCATAGTAACACATGTAAACCAGGAGGATAGAAAGTCCCAGTCCCAGTGAAATCCAGCTTACACATGAATGAACTGCACACATTTTCACTTGGCTTTTAGTTATCATTCCAATCAACAAACCACATTTATCAAACTGTTTGAGATCATTCCTAACAGATAACATTCACATGATTTATAGTTTTCTGAGCTCCAGCACATTGAAGCATCCTAAATCTATGAGCATTCAGCTGCTTGCATTAAAAACATGTTGATGTTACAGTGTGCTGATTTGTTAGTGACTACATTCTGCTGACAATCTGGAATGTTGCATTTCTTTAGAACAAAATAAGATTCATCCTCATTAACTCTTGAGTAATTCAGTGCATCTTGGGTTAGCTGCCTATGGGAAAGAAAACAACCTGCACAAACCATTGCTTCCTCTTCTTATAAAGAAAACCCACACAGGCAAGGCTGATTTCTGATGCAGCTTTACTAAAGAGGAAAAGAGGACAGGCAGAAGCAAGCCCATTGCCTCAGTGCAGGTGAGGCTGTGCTTTGTGCTGGTGTTACCTCCTGTGCCTTCCCTTTGCCACCGAGTGGTGGGAGCCAAGACTTTATCCCCAGCCCAGCAGAGAACTTCTACTCACCAGCATCACCTTTATCGAGCACCTGATGTGAAGAGAGGTGAGCTCCTGCCAGACTGCAAGAGCCCAGCTTGTGGTGCTGGGGCTGTAAATACAGTTGCATGTGCTCTCCTGGGAGGAAGCCTCCAGGGCTGCTCATGCTTTAGCAGAGGAAAACAAAGAGAAGCAAAAGCAAAGGGTGTGAAATCACCTCTGAAAGGCATTGTGGTGCTTGGGCATCTGAGAGACATGGCATGGATGAGCCATGCCTGAGCACAGCTGCACAGCAGCAGTGATGAGGGCTCATAGGATGCTTCTGACATACTTGTGGACCATGCAAAGGTTTTGGTCTGAACAGACTGACACAATGAGAATGGGTTGAGAGACATTCCAGATCTTGCACACAGTCCTCAAAAGGGACATGAAGCACAAGTGACTCCTTCTCTGGAGCTGCTGTTTTCCCTCTGTGCACACTTGAGAGCCCAGTTTTCCATCCTCAGTGGGATTATCCACATGCAGTGCCTGGATGTCCTGCAGCTGAGCTGGTGACTCTGGGCTTCCACTTTACTGAAGGGTGAGAAATGGGCAGTTTGAGGCATTGATGAATTGTCCCAGGCCGTTATCCCCCTGAGCAGCCTCAGCTGGTACTCCATCCTCACCCTCTGCCCATTTTCCCAACATCTCTATTTAAGCTCAGGCCAAGGTGGTTGGACTATACTTGAGGATTTCTGGTTTAGCAGGAGGTGTGCACACCTATGAAATCCTTTGATGATCCTTAGACCTAGGTTTGCTCATGGACTTTCCTAGCAAATGCTGGACTTAAACCTGACCAGGGGATTGATTTGATCTGTTTCAGCATGGTTGTGGACCTGTCTTGTAATCCCCAGCTTGCTTGTCTGGGCTGCACTTGGCCCAGGTCTCTGTTCCTGCCCTACTTCTCTTGCTCAGGTACTGTGGGATGGTCCCTGCACACCGTGGTGCTCTCCTTCTGTTCAGTTTAGATAGATTAGGGAGATAAACCCCTGTGGTACTCTCCAGCCTCCTGCAGGATAGAATCTATCAACCTCTGCACGCAACAGCCCAGCCAGTGCTCACTGTTCTGCCAGTCCCTCTCCATCCAGACCATATCCATGCATGGGCAATATAGGAGATAGTCTATTCAGTGAGAGAATTAGAGTAATCACTTGAACTTTATGCTCAAGTGTTATTCTCTGGTCATTAGTATCACCTCCATTTCCTAAATGTAATTGTAGAATGTTTTCTGAGTAGGTGCGTGTCCTGGGTTCAGCAGTAGCTGTAGTCATTTTCCTCCTTCTTGGTAGCTGGTGCAGTGCTGTGGTTTGACTTTCGGGCTGGGAACGGTTGCTGATAGCAAGTATGTTTTGAGTTACTGCTCAAGTGTTTGGTTTGTCCAAGGCCTTTTCTGAGCACATGCTCTGCCAGGGAGGAAGCAGAGACAGGACACCTGACCCAGGCTAGCCAAAGAGGTATTCCATACCACAGCACGTCATACCCAGGATGTAACCGGGAGAGACCCGGAAGGGCTGGAGCTCTGAGGGGATAGAGGAGGTATCAGTCGGTGCTCGGTCAGGCAGGGTGGGGTGAGTTATGGGTCGGTGGCTGGTGAGATGTTGTATTCTCTTCACTTGTTATTGGCTTTATCACTATTATTTGTAGTAGTAATGGCAGTAGTGATTTGTGTTGTGCCTTAGCTATTAAACTGTGCTTATCTCAACCTGTGGGGGCCACATTCTTTGGATTCTCCTTCCTAATCTCCAGGAGATGGGGGAGCGATAAGGGGAGTGAGTGAACGAGCTGTGTGTGGACTTGGTTTAAACCATGACAGTTCTTTTTGGCACCCAACGTGGGGCACGAGGGGTTGAGATAACAACACATCTGAGCAGATTTATAGTCACTCATCACAATGCTGATTTATTGGCTCTCAGAGTTTTTTCTCTGGATCTCACAGTTTCAGGATTTTGCCAGGTACTTTGTGTATGGATTAGATGTATTTGTGTTTAACAATCATGGGGCTTGGGCTAAAGTTTTTGTTTCACTGTACTTTACGGCAATGACTTGTAATATGGTGGGGCTCCGGCAGCAGGGGGGGATGGACATGGTCGTGGACTTGGACTTGTACCAGGCCGTCCCGCTGCTCTTCACCATCCTTGCCCTTGTCCTCGCCTCCGTCTGCTTGAGGCTGCGTGAAGCCGGGAAGGAGCAGCCCCAGGAGCTGCTGGCAGCACCAGCTGAGGCCGCCAGAGAGAGCGGCCCTGGGAACCAAACGGCTGTAGCAGAGCATCCGGGGGAGGTGGCAGAGGAGCAGAGAGGGGCAGTAGCCAAGCAGGGGGAGCAGGCGCCGGAAGAGCCAAGTCCCGCGGCCCTTCCGGACCCCCCGATGGCCGAGAGTGTCCCCACGGAAGTCGCCCGCCGAGACCCAGCAGGATGCAGGAGACCACGCAGCACTTCCCAGCAAGGCAGTGGAGGAAGATCCAGACCTGGGAGAAGAGAAGCTGGTGGTGGGAGAGCTGGCAAGCAGGGCAGCTACATCAGCCCCAGTGACAAGTGCAGCAGCAGAAGCTGAGAGTTCTGATGGTTATGAATGGCTTTTGGGTGCCCTTGGGACCTGCCTGCTGATTGTGATAGGGGTCAGCATGGTGGCACACACACAGAGTGTGTTCTACACACAACCATTTTGTCTGATCCAAAAGTTAAGCAGAGTCAGGTTTGGGTCTTGTCTAGGGTTAGACAAGGATATAGGGGCACCAGGAGACTGTCCCCAAGGCTGGACAGTCATGAGTGGCAGGGCATGTGGGACAGTATGGGCGAGTATCTGGTCCACTGGGCCCCTCCTGTGCTTTGGAAGCATTGGAAGTGGAAGGCAGCTGTATGGAGTCCCCAGCAGCAAGCTGTAGAACTGCTGAAGGGGACGGTGAATGATTTTGAGCCTGGTGGGCCCAGATATTTCAGGCCATCAGTCCAGAGATGCAACATAGAGATGTCTCATGATCGAGGGGTGGACTTAAGAGTGATGGTGTATTGGAAATGTGGGATCTGGGCATGACGTGAATGGTATGGAATAAGGGGTGGATAATGTCATGGGTTCAGCCGTGGCAGTCATTTTTCTCCTTCTTGTGGCTGGTGCAGTTCTGTGGTTTGAGTTCTGGGCTGGGAACAGTTGCTTGATAGTGAGCATGTTTTGAGGGTGTTTTTGTTCAAGGCCTTTTCTGAGCACGTGCTCTGCTGGGGAGGAGGGGAGGCTGGGAGGAAGGAGAGACAGGACACCTGACCCAGGCTAGCCAATGAGGTATTCCATACCATAGCTCGTGATGCCCAGGATGCAACTGGGGGAGAAAGCTGGAAGGGTGGAGCTCTGAAGGGAAATGGAAGAGGTATTGGTTGGTGCTCGTCTGGGCAGGTTTGGGGTGAGTTATGGGTCGGTGGCTGGTGAGGTGTTGTATTCTTTTTGGATGTTATTGGCTTTATCATTATTATTTGTAGTAGTAATGGCAGTAGTGATTTGTGTTGTGCCTTAGCAATTAAA
Organism: Melopsittacus undulatus; assembly: GCF_012275295.1. NCBI lineage: Eukaryota > Metazoa > Chordata > Aves > Psittaciformes > Psittaculidae > Melopsittacus > Melopsittacus undulatus. The sequence continues at coordinate 240,549 of NW_022994420.1, read as the reverse complement.
CCGTTCTTATCTCAACCCACGGGGCCTACATTTTTTGGATTCTCCTTCCTAACTCTCCAGGAGTTGGGGGAGCAAGGGGGGGAATGAGTGAGAGTACTGTGAGGATTTGGTTTAAACCACGACATATTCAAAGTCCCAGCTTAGACCTTGATTCCCATTAGCTTCTGCTCTTTGAAAGGCACAAACAAATGCAATGAAACTTTTGAAGCCTTTTCTCTGACTCTTTCTCAGCCAGCAAATGTAAAACTGCACTTCCTGTTCCCTCCCACCCCAGCAGCTTTAATAAAGAGCTCACAGGTAAGAGTGAGGAATTTTATTGGAGCCGAGGGACAAGGTCAAGGATCTTGGAAGAGAAACACATGTTTATGAATGACAAAAGTTGTAACTCAATGAAGCTCATTGGTGCTTCCTGTGTGGAAATGCTGCCTGGGATAATTGAGGGTAATTTCTTCCTCCAGGCTGGGGACTGTGAAGAGAAATGAAGTTTGAAGCTCAGTCACCTCTTGTTTTCTTCCAAGAATGGTGTGATATTGAGGGTCTGTTTCTCATTCAATACTGTCATTGACTTTTTGTGTAGGACCTGCAGAAGAACTTCGATAAAGTCATGAGTATCACTGGAAAATCTCAGTATTTCAGTGCCCCATAGGCTTTCACACTGGATGTGAACTGACAGCCGGTAGCATCATCCTACGTATGTTCTGGATGAAAGAACTCGCCTCAGTTGCCTATGGTTGAACAGTCTCCTCCTGCACTTGATCAGAGCCCCTTTCACTTCCTTGTTCCTCAGGCTGTAGATGAATGGGTTGAGCATGGGGGTGACCACTGTGTAGAAGATGGAAACCACTTTATCCAGACTCCTGTGACTAGATGGAGGCTGTAGGTACATGAAGAATGCTGGCCCAAAGTACATGGATACAGCCGTCAAATGGGAGGCACAGGTGTGGAAGGCTCTGGCCCTGCTCTGTGCTGAGCACATCCTCAGCACTGTGCGAATGATAGAGACGTAGGAGAGCAAAATGACCACAATTGTACCCACCTCGTTGATAGTGAGAAAGGCAAAGATGACCATCTCACTGCTGTGGGTGTCAGAGCACACGAGCTTTAGAACAGGAACTTCATCACAGAAGAAGTGGTCAATTCGGTTGGGACCACAGAAGGAACCTCCAAACACGCTCCATGTGTAGGCGATGGCACTGAGGAAGGCGAATAGGTAGGATGATGCTACCAGCTGCCAGCAGACACGGCTGGAGATGATGGTCACATAGAGCAGGGGCTGGCAGATGGCAACGTGCCGGTCATAGGCCATCATGGCCAGCAGGTGACACTCACTAATACCAAAGAAAGCAAAGGTGAAGAACTGCATCATGCAGGCAGTGAAAGAAATGGTTTTGTCCTCTGATAAGAGGTCTGCCAGCATCCTGGGGGAGATGACTGTGGAATAGCAGATGTCAACGAAGGCAAAATGGGTGAGGAAGAAGTACATGGGGGTGTGGAGGCTGGGAGACACCCTCACCAATGTGATAATGCCAACGTTCCCCACCAGAGTGACAATGTAAATCATTAGAAAGAAGACAAAAAGAGGAGTTTGTGCACATGGTCTGTCTGTAATTCCCAACAGGATGAATTCAATCTGTGTGTGATTTCCGGCCATGACCAGGTGTTCCCTGCTGAGGCAAAAGGAAGAGAAACATCAAACTGATCAAAAATGGATATTCAGATCTGGACCATATCTATCTGCAATCAATGACAAATGTACCTGTTACATTTTCTATTATTCCAATATACTTTCTAACCATATAGACATACATATATATATATTCTGTTTTTCAGATGAGGTATTCAGAACAGAACAGGGAGTTTCTTGAAGCAGTAAATGGCATTTTAGGTTTTCTATGCTGGGACAATTAAAGCTATGGATTTAGTCAAGCACATGTGTTTGAACAGAGAATCAGATCATTAATCACTTGCAATGTGAAGGAAATTTGTGTCAGAAGACACCTCAGAGGATCTTCATAGGATTGCACACAAATGTGGAGCAAGTGAATATCTCATTCCCAGTGAAAGCCCAGCTTACACATGCATTACCCACACACATTTCCTTTGGCTTATGATTATCATTCCAGTCACCAAATCACATTTAACAAACTGTTTGAGATCATTTACAACAAATAACATTGACATTGTTAAATTAACGAATTATACCTTACTCTGACACGATAAAACATCCTAAACCAATGGGCATTCAGTATCTTGCTTTAAAAAGGAGTTGATGTTATAACAGGTTTATTCTAAAGGCTGATTTATTAGTGACTGTATTCTGCTGACAATTTGAAATGTTGCATTTCTGTATAACAGAATAAAATTAATTCTCATTTAAGTATCAAATAAATCAGTGCATCTTGCTTTAGCTGCCTATGTAATAAAAAAACAACCTATATAAGACATTGCTCCCCCTTCTTATGAAGAAAACCCACATTGGTAAGGCTGTTCTCTGGCACAGCTTTACGAAAGAGGACCCAAGGACATGCAGAAGCAAGCCCACAGCATCAATGCAGGTGAGGCTGTGCTTTGTGTTGGTGTTACCTCCTGTGTCTTCTCTCTACCACAGAGTGATGGGAGCCAAGAGTTTATCCACAGTGCAGCAGAGAACATCCAGGTGCCAGCATCAGCTCTGTTCAGCTCCTGATGTGAAGAGAGGTGAGCTCCTGCCAGACTGCAAGAGCCCAGCTTGTGGTGCTGGGGCTGTAAATACAGTTGCATGTGCTCTCCTGGGAGGAAGCCTCCAGGGCTGCTCATGCTTTAGCAGAGGAAAACAAAGAGAAGGAAAAGCAAAGGGTGTGAAATCACCTCTGAAAGGCATTGTGGTGCTTGGGCATCTGAGAGACATGGCATGGATGAGCCATGCCTGAGCACAGCTGCACAGCAGCAGTGATGAGGGCTCATAGGATGCTTCTGACATACTTGTGGACCATGCAAAGGTTTTGGTCTGAACAGACTGACACAATGAGAATGGGTTGAGAGACATTCCAGATCTTGCACACAGTCCTCAAAAGGGACATGAAGCACAAGTGACTCCTTCTCTGGAGCTGCTGTTTTCCCTCTGTGCACACTTGAGAGCCCAGTTTTCCATCCTCAGTGGGATTATCCACATGCAGTGCCTGGATGTCCTGCAGCTGAGCTGGTGACTCTGGGCTTCCACTTTACTGAAGGGTGAGAAATGGGCAGTTTGAGGCATTGATGAATTGTCCCAGGCCGTTATCCCCCTGAGCAGCCTCAGCTGGTGCTCCATCCTCACCCTCTGCCCATTTTCCCAACATCTCTATTTAAGCTCAGGCCAAGGTGGTTGGACTATACTTGAGGATTTCTGGTTTAGCAGGAGGTGTGCACACCTATGAAATCCTTTGATGATCCTTAGACCTAGGTTTGCTCATGGTCTTTCCTAGCAAATGCTGGACTTAAACCTGACCAGGGGATTGATTTGATCTGTTTTAGCTTGGTTGTGAACCTGTCTTGTAATCCCCAGCTTGCTTGTCTTGGCTGCACTTGGCCCAGGTCTCTGTTCCTGCCCTCCTTCTCTTGCTCAGGTACTGTGGGATGGTCCCTGCACACTGTGGTGCTCTCCTTCTGTTCAGTTTAGATAGGTTAGGGAGATAAACCCCTGTGGTACTCTCCAGCCTCCTGCAGGATAGAATCTATCAACCTCTGCACCCAACAGCCCAGCCAGTGCTCACTGTTCTGCCAGTCCCTCTCCATCCAGACCATATCCATGCATGGGCAAAATAGGAGATAGTCTATTCAGTGAGAGAATTAGAGTAATCACTTGAACTTTATGCTCAAGTGTTATTCTCTGGTCATTAGTATCACCTCCATTTCCTAAATGTAGTTGTAGAATGTTTTTGAGTAGGTGCGTGTCCTGGGTTCAGCAGTAGCAGTAATTTTCCTCCTTCTTGGTAGCTGGTGCAGTGCTGTGGTTTGACTTTCGGGCTGGGAACGGTTGCTGATAGCAAGTATGTTTTGAGTTACTGCTGAATGTTTGGTTTGTCCAAGGCCTTTTCTGAGCTCATGCTCTGCCAGGGAGGAAGCAGAGACAGGACACCTGACCCAGGCTAGCCAAAGAGGTATTCCATACCATAGCACGTCATACCCAGGATGTAACCGGGAGAGACCCGGAAGGGCTGGAGCTCTGAGAGGATAGAGGAGGTATCGGTTGGTGCTCGGTCAGGCAGGGTGGGGTGAGTTATGGGTCGGTGGCTGGTGAGATGTTGTATTCTCTTCACTTGTTATTGGCTTTATCACTATTATTTGTAGTAGTAATGGCAGTAGTGATTTGTGTTTTGCCTTAGCTATTAAACTGTGCTTATCTCAACCCGTGGGGGCTACATTCTTTGGATTCTCCTTCCTAATCTCCAGGAGATGGGGAAGCAAGGGGAGGACTGAGTGAACGAGCTGTGTGTGGACTTGGTTTAAACCATGACAGTTCTTTTTGGCACCCAACGTGGGGCACGAGGGGTTGAGATAACAACACATCTGAGCAGATTTATAGTCACTCATCACAATGCTGATTTATTGGCTCTCAGAGTTTTTTCTCTGGATCTCACAGTTTCAGGATTTTGCCAGGTACTTTGTGTATGGATTAGATGTATTTGTGTTTAACAATCATGGGGCTTGGGCTAAAGTTTTTGTTTCACTGTACTTTATGGCAATGACTTGTAATACGGTGGGGCTCTGGCAGCAGTGGGGGATGGACATGGCCGTGGACTTGGACTTGTACCAGGCCGTCCCGCTGCTCTTCACCATCCTTGCCCTTGTCCTCGCCTCCGTCTGCGTGAGGCTGTGTGAAGCCGGGAAGGAGCAGCCCCAGGAGCCGGCAGCACCAGCTGAGGCTGCCAGAGAGAGCGGCCCCGGGAACCAAACGGCTGTAGCTGAGCATCCGGGGGAGGCGGCAGAGGAGCAGAGAGGGGGAGCAGGCGCTGGAAGAGCTGAGTCCTGCGGCCGTTCCGAACCCCCCGACGGCCGAGAGTGTCCCCCGGAAGTCACCCGCCGAGACCCAGCAGGAGGCAGGAGACCACGCAGCACTTCCCAGCAAGGCAGTGGAGGAAGATCCAAACCTGGGAGAAGAGAAGCTGGTGGTGGGAGAGCTGGCAAGCACGGCAGCTACATCAGCCCCAGTGACAAGTGCAGCAGCAGAAGCTGAGAGTTCTGATGGTTTTGAATGGCTTTTGGGTGCTCTTGGGACCTGCCTGCTGATTGTGATAGGGGTCAGCATGGTGGCACACACACAGAGTGTGTTCTACCCACAACCATTTTGTCTGATCCCAAAAGTTAAGCAGAGTCAGGTTTGGGTCTTGTCTAAGGTTAGACAAGGATATAGGGGCACCAGGAGACTGTCCCCAAGGCTGGACAGTCATGAGTGGCAGGGCATGTGGGACAGTATGGCCAGGTATCTGGTCCACTGGGCCCCTCCTGTGCTTTGGAAGCATTGGAAGTGGAAGGCAGCTGTATGGAGTCCCCAGCAGCAAGCTGTAGAACTGCTGAAGGGGACGGTGAATGATTTTGAGCCTGGTGGGCCCAGATATTTCAGGCCATCAGTCCAGAGATGCAACATAGAGATGTCTCATGATCGAGGGGTGGACTTAAGAGTGATGGTGTATTGGAAATGTGGGATCTGGGCATGATGTGAATGGTATGGAATAAGGGGTGGATAATGTCATGGGCTGAGCATGTTTTGAGGGTGTTTTTGTTCAAGGTTTTTTCCAGCCAGGTGGAGGAGGGGAGGCCGGGAGGAAGGAGAGACAGGACACCTGACCCAGGCTAGCCAATGAGGTATTCCATACCATAGCACGTGATGCCCAGGATGCAGCTGGGAGAGAGAGAGCAGGAGGGATGGAGCTCGAGAGGAAAATGGAGGAGGGAGCACGCGGTGCTCAGCCAGGCAGGGTGGAGTGAGTTATGGGTCGGTGGCTGGTGGGTGTTGTATTCTTTTTGCTTGTTATTGGCTGTATCATTATCATTGTGTTAGGCCTTAGCTATTAAACCGTTCTTGTCTCAACCCGTGGGGGCTACATTCCTTGGATTGTCCTTCCTAACTCTCCGGGAGTTGGGGGACTTGGTTTAAACCACGACAGGGGGTTAAAGGAATTCCTTTGCTTAAATAAAAGTATTGTCTTTCTTAAGTACTTAACATGCCAAGGCATCGACTACTGATGAGGGGGAGAAGCAGATGCTTAGTTCTACTGATGAGGGACAAAAGCAGATGCTCAGCTCTACTGGTAAGGGACAAAAGCAGATGCTCAGCTCTACTGGTAAGGGACAAAAGCAGATGCTCAGCTCTACTGGTAAGACACAAAAGCAGATGCTCAGCTCTACTGGTAAGACACAAAAGCAGATGCTCAGCTCTACTGATGAGGGACAAAAGCAGATGCTCAGCTCTACTGGTGAGGGACAAAAGCAGATGCTCAGCTCTACTGGTAAGGGACAAAAGCAGATGCTCAGCTCTACTGGTAAGACACAAAAGCAGATGCTCAGCTCTACTGGTAAGACACAAAAGCAGATGCTCAGCTCTACTGGTAAGACACAAAAGCAGATGCTCAGCTCTACTGGTCAGGGACACAAGCAGATGTTTGGTTGTGCTGACAAGTGGGGCAGAAGCAGACGGGACATGGACCAACCCCAGCACAGCCCCAGCCCACAGGTGAGCTCCTCACCTCTCCGGCTCCTGCCCTTCTCCTGCTCCCTCTGGCCTATGGCCAGGGGACGGTGGCCCAGCAGGGCCTGGCAGCAGGAGGAGCGCCCCGGGGCATGCTGGGAGCTGTAGTGCTGGGGCTGCCGGCGGCCATGTTGGTGCTGGGGCTTGCAGGTTGTGCTGAGGGGAGGGCCGGGGCCAGCGCTGAGGTGAGCGAGCCCCTGTGGAGATGGAGACAGCCCCGCTGTGGGCACAGGCACCGGGCACCCCGACTGCCAGAGCGCCGAGAGCTGCCCCAGCCCGGCCTGCGGCCTGCAGCTGGCCCTGGGCCTGCACAGGAGGAAAGGGGAGAGCACAGAGAGGCAGAGAAAGAAGGGCCTGGGCTGAAGAGGTTCCCTGGCAGGACGGAGAGCGGGAGCTGTGGTGAGTGCCCGGCCCTTGGGGCCGTGTCTGCCTCTCATCTCTCCAAGCTCCCTGCTCCCTTTCCCCTTGCTGTCATTGTCTCCCTTCCCCAGACCTCTCTTCTATTCCTGTGCTGTCCTCCACGTCCCTCTCTTCTCCAAGTCCTTCTTTCTCTGTCTCTCTACCAGCCCCTTCTCCTGCTTGCAGCTCATTCTGTATCCCACCGTCTCTGTCTTTCTCCCTGCCTACTTCTCCTCTCTCTGGCTGTGTCTGCTGCTCCCAGACCCTTCCTCCATCCCTCTGCAGGGCTTCTGATGCTTCTCTTTCTTTCTCCATCCCTCTGAGCTGCTCCTTGCTCCTGCACTTCTCTTTCTCTTAGTTGTTAGTCTTGTTTGTTGCTCTGGTTTTAGAATCCTAGAATAGTTAGGGTTGGAAAGGACGTTCAGATCATCCAGTTCCAAGCCTGTGCCATGGGCAGGAACACCTCACATTAAACCATGTCACCCAAGGCTCTGTCCAGGCTGGCCTTGAACACTGCCAGGGATGGAGCATTCACAAGTTCCTTTGGCAGCCTGTGCCAGCCCCTCACCGCCCTCACAGGGAAGAACTTCTTCCTTATATCTAACCTGAACTTCCCCTGTTTCGGTTTGAACCCATCACCCCTTATCCTGTCACTCTGGTCCCTGATGAAGAGTTGCTCTCCCACATCCTTGTAGCCCCCCCTTCAGACACTGGAAGCTGCTCTGAGGTCTCCATGCAGCCTTCTCTTCTCCAGGCTGAAGACCCCAGTGTTCTCAGCCTGTCTCCATACAGGAGCTGCTCCAGCCCCTGATCGTTCTCGTGGCCTGCTCTGGACTTGTTCCAACAGCTCCGTGTCCTTTTTATGTTGGGAACACCAGAACTGCACCCAGTGCTGCAAGTGGGGTCTCAGAAGAGCAGAGCAGAGGGGCAGGATCACCTCCTTCGCCCTGCTGGTCACGCTCCTTTTGATGCAGCCCAGGACACGGTTGCTTTCTGGGCTGTGAGCACACACTCATGTTCATTTTCTCATTGACTGACAGCCTCAAGTCCTTCTGGACAGGGCTGCTCTGAGTCTCTTCTGCTCCCAACCTGTAGCTGGGATTGCTGGGATTGCTCTGACGCAGGTGTAGGAGCTTGCATTTGGCTTGGTTGAACTTCTTGAGGTTGGCATTGGCCACCTCTCAGGCGTGTCAGGGTCCCTCTGGATGGCATTCCTTCCCTCCAGCGTATCGACCGAACCACACAGCTTGGTGTTGCTAGCAAGCTCTCCCTGGCCCTATTTGTTTTTTACCCACTCACCTTTCCTCTACCCACCACGTCTTTTGATGATCTCTGTCAATCCCGTAGTCCTTACTTCTCTCTGCCCTGCTCCCTCTCCCACTGTTTGCCTCTCTTCTTCTTTCCCTGCTGCTTCTTTCTCCATCTCTGTGCAGATCCCTACCCTTTTATTCTTCTCATGTCTTTCTTCCTTTCTTCCTTTCTTTCTCTCTCTCTCTTTCTCTCTTTCTCTCTCTCTTTCTCTCTTTCTCTCTCTCTTTCTCTCTTTCTTTCTCTTTCTCTTTCTCTCTCTTTCTCTCCCTTTCTCTCCCTTTCTCTCCCTCCTTCCCTCCTTCCCTCCTTTCCCTTCCTTCCCTCCTTTCCCTTCCTTCCCTCCTTTCCCTTCCTTCCCTCCTTTCCCTTCCTTCCCTCCTTTCCCTTCCTTCCCTCCTTTCCCTTCCTTCCCTCCTTTCCCTTCCTTCCCTCCTTTCCCTTCCTTCCCTCCTTTTCCTTCCTTCCTTTTCCTTCCTTCCTTTTCCTTCCTTCCTTTTCCTTCCTTCCTTTTCCTTCCTTCCTTTTCCTTCCTTCCTTTTCCTTCCTGGAAAGCAGCAGCTGGATGTGATAAGGCTTGAAGTAGCTGAAGGTACTATTGGATTGTGTTTTCCCAGTGAGGTTCAGGCCCTGATGCAGCTGACAGAAATGTGGCAGGCCTGGCCATTGAGCAGCTAATGCAGTGCCTGCCCTCGGCTGCCCGGCAGCAGAGAGGGGCACGAACAATTGGCCCCTGCACCCAGAGCCGAAGAGCCAGGAGGGGATACTTCCTGATGTGTCGGCCTTCCCTTTGCACATGAAGGCAGCACGGGCAAGTGGGGTGCCAGGAGGAGCTGTGCTTCAGTGCCCATCACTTGTGAAGCAGCTCGAAGCCCTTCAGAGGCTGCCAGGATCTCTTTTTCAGGGGATATAACCAGCCTTGGATCCTGGGGATCCCCGACTCCGAAAGCCGAGGGGTCGACCTGGAGTCTGCGCTGGAGCTTTCTGCCAGAGGCTCCAGGTAAGCCCATTCTCCCCAGTGTGGTGCAGAGCACATTTCACACCTTGCCCAGTGCGCACTGCCCAAGGGCATGAACTATCTCCTGGTTCATTTGTTCAGAGGCTGTTGTTGCTCAGGGCCCCATCTGCAATTGTTCTTCCTTGGGTCACTGCTGCAGTTTACAATCAGACTGTCCTGTGGGTTGTGCACGGGCCCTGTGGGGCTCCTGAAGGGTGAGTGGGTCCTGCTGAGCACTCCTGGACTCTCCAAACAATGCATCAGCTCATGGATGGCAATCAGGGAGTCTGGGTTGGTGCCATCTTGCCACCAGTGCCCTGCTGTGGTAGTGATTGGCACTTGTTGTTCTTCTACCTTCAGCAGCCCCAGCACAGAAGGATCCTGTGAGAGACCAGGCAAGGCAGAACTGCTGCATTTCCTCTGTCTCCAAGACAGCTCTACCAACAGCTCCTCAGTCACCTTTGGGCAGTGCCTGTCACAGGGGTTGGAGTAGCCTCAGTGCCTGTTGCTGACATTGAAATAGCTGTGCCACCTCTTGCTGAGGTAGCAGTTGTGGTGCCTGTTGTAGGGGTTGGAGTGGCTGCAGTGCCACATATCTTTTATTTGTATATGTGTGTCTGTATATTTCTGTGTGCCCTGTAATGTGATGAGGTGGTGGATTTTTGCTGGAAGCTTCAGCCCAGCCCTGGATCTAGGGCTTTTCTTTAGGGTATCTTAGAGCTGCCTGTGAAGGAGAAGGGGTATTGCAGCCCAGCAGAAATAATGGCAGAATCCCAGCCCCTCCAGCATGTCTTTGAAACCCTCCCACTGTCCCGCACAGCATTAGTCAGTGTCTCTTGCAGGACTGGTCCAGGCACATCTGAATCAATAGGCAGGAGCAGGACTGCAGCAGAAGTAGCATGAGTGCCTGGCAGAGTTGGACTAGGACTAGTAATTGGTAGTGAGGGTGCTAGTGTTTGGTCCAAGTGTGTGGTACGTGACTGTTTGTATGGTGTGAGAACCCTGTGTAAAACCACATTTGGGGTTCCCCAGTGTGTCTGGGATACTCTGCTATCAGGGCAGTAGAATCTCCATGAAGGTTTCATACAACTTTAGGATAATACTGGACAAGAATTGGGAAAAAAGAAACGAAAACAAAGAAACCCCAACAAAACCAAACCACAAAACCTAAGTCAATGAAGAAATAATCGAAGCTTTTGTGCATTCTTTATAAAACAATCTGAACTCATTTGAGGTTGTCTGTTAAGAAGGAGGAAAAGAACTGTTAGAGCTGAACCCAGTGCAGTGATTGGGAGAAAACTCCAGGCACAAACTTGCCAACAAAGTTTTCAAGCTGACAAGCAGGTATTCTTCATTGCGGTGCTGGGAGACACGGGGGAGAGCTCCTCCTGCCGTTGTGTCCCCCTGTTGCTCCACAGGCCATCCTTATGTAGTCGCTGGGCATACATACATAGTCATGAGGCTACGTGTGGATTATGTTGTTTTCCAGAAAGCTCCCCGCATGTGTACAAAAATGTGGTGGTCTCTGAGGGTATTTACTTCTTCCAACAATCTTCATCACTTCTGGCAGAAGTTCTAATCCAGGTCCTGGAAGGATACCTGTTGGTAATAGTAAAATTGGGTATTACAGCACCTAAGGTGCCTGCCCCCTTCCAGCTGGGGGGGGTAGAGTCTCATAAGCATTTTCTCCACATAACCAACACCATCCTTTCCCTTTAGGAATGGGCCACCACTGAACCAGATTACCATCTATATTAATAGTGTGGTTGCAATTTGAATGGTGACCCACATCTGTGGCATTTGAACAAGCATGATCTCCTGCCCTGGTTCCTGGTGTAATACATCTTTTTGCACAGGTGTGATATTTATTACCTGGATTAGGATTAACTATTCCAAATGTTAACCTTTCGTTTGAATACAAATTGCTAGTGTTCACCCACAGATTTGTCCATGAAACAGTGTTAGGAATTGGAACTCCAGTTCATGGGAGTTCCAGGCTTTCTCCTGATTTAGGCAACTGTGCACACACCCAACAGCCACTACGATTAAAAACTTCAGTACCATTTTGCATTAATTTCAGGTATAAATTCTGGTCTCAAGCTTGTGCACCAGTTATCATACGAGTCCAAATTACGACCGACGCAAGTTCATACGTAAGGGTCCTGAAGGTTCCATCTGCCACATCTCTGGTTCTGGTGCTTTCTTTATTCTTGAATACTGTATCTGAGCAGGTTGTTCCTTTATCTTCCCTGCTGTAAAGGTGGTCAGTGATATCTGGTACGTTCCGCTCCACTTCTGCTGTAGAGCATCTCCTGAAAAATTCTTAACATAAACCCAGTCTCCAGATCTGAAAGGGTGAATGGGATAATCCAAACCTCTTGCTCTTGTCCCTGCTACTCTCTTATTTATCTCCTCCAATTCTTTTCCCAGATTGATCAAAAATTGTCAAGAGATAGCCTTCTGCCACTTCCTGAAGACTTCCTGCTTTAAACTGGGACTGTTATGGTCTTCCATATAAAATTTCAAATGGGCTAACCTCTTCTTTTGACCAAGGTTTAGTTTGAATTCTGAATAGAGCCAGTGGTAAACCTTGGTACCAATAGAATTTCATTTCCTGACATATTTTCCTAATTTGTTGTTTGATCAGATGGTTCATCTTTTCTACGTGCTCACTGGCCCGAGGCCTGTATGGAACATGTACTTGCCAATCAACTTCCCCCTGATCCCGGAGGGATGGGAAGGAGAATGGAAAGAGTGTAACTCCCAGGGGCTGAGGTAAGTCCAGTAACTAAGGTATAACACAAACCACTGCTGCTACCACCAATAATAATAATAAGGGAAATAACAAGGGAAGAGAATACAGCTGCTCGTGAGGATCAATGTTTACAGATATGTAAAGGGTGGGTGTCAGAATGATGGTTTTTTTCAGTGATATCCAGGGATAGGACAAGGGGCAATGGGTGTAAACTGGAGCATAGAAGGTTCCATGTGAACGTCAGGAAGAACTCCTTTACTGTGAGAGTGACAGAGCACTGGAAGAGGTTGCCCAGGGGGGTTGTGGAGTCTCCTCCACTGGAGATATTCAAGGCCCGCCTGGACAAGTTCCTGTGTGATGTACTCTAGGTTACTCTGCTCTTGCAGGGGGTTGGACTAGATGATCTTTTGAGGTCCCTTCCAACCCTTGGGATTCTGTGTAAAATGAAGATCTGCCCCTCTGCTCCCAGTGCCCAGAGGGGATGTGCTGGCAGTCAGCACGGAGGTCTCGATCCCATCAGAGCTGTAGAGTCTGACAGAACCTGCATGGCAGAGAGCAGAGGCTCTCGTAAGGGATGCACTGGCTGCCCTGTTTAAAAATCAAAGCCCTGGCTTGGGTTCCAGGCCAGAAGAGCCTCTGCACAGCTGTTGTTTGACAAAACTCCCAGTGTTTTTGGCCAAAGACTTTCAGGTACAAATGCAGTCAAATAGTTGACTAAGCAAAAGACAATCCAGTGGTCCATTCTTGAGCAGAGCAACGATTGCTTTGGGGTTTTGCTTGAGTTCAGACAGTTGTGGCTGTGACATGGTTGTAATGGGCCTGTGAAGGCACCTGCCCGGGGCAGGTAAAGCCACATTCATCTTTGCTTTTATTTCTTGGTGCCTGCTTCAGTTTGGAAGCTCGTTGCACAGCAGGGCTTGTGCCTGCAGCCTGCCCAGCACCTCTGAGCACAGCGTGCGTGCTGCAGGGAGCTGCCCCAGCTGCCTGTCAGCAGCAAGAGATGGGCCTGTCCCTCCAGTGCTTCCCAAGTGATAAATAACCCAAGCTGCTCCTTTCACAGCTTCTGAAGAGCCTGTGGGGCTTCGTAGGTGCTGGGGTTGTGGCCGGTGCTCCTGTGGGCTCAGGTTGAAAGGCACGTCACGGGCTGGGCTTGTCCCCTCCCTGTGTCTCCTGGTCTGATCTTTCTCTCCCTTGCTTCAAATCACAGACCCACGTGCCGGTGTTTGAAGCTGCCCCACAGGAGAAGTATTAGCCCTGCTGTGGATGACCAGCTTGCTGCAAAGGCAGGAGCCCAGGAGCCCAGTCCTGCTGCAAATGGAGCTGCCAGGGGATGTCTGAAGCTGCAGATGCCAACCAAGCTGTGGTGGAGCAGGTAAAGCATGTGAGGGCTGTTGTTTGTCTTGCTCAGGAGAAGGTGGAGGGAAGGAGCACTTGTGGCAGCTGGTGTGGTCCTTGGAGCTGACCATGGGAGGATCCTGCTGGGCTGTGGGTGCTCGGGTGTAAGCATGGTTTGAAATGTGTGTGATGCCAGGAAGTAAAGAGCTGCCATGTGCTCAGGCTCTGAAGGAAGCTCTGTATCTTGGGGGAGGAGAGGAGGAGCCTGTACTCCCTAGGCTGTGGTGTGTCTTGGTGCTGGGTGGCATGGAGAAGGCCCCAGCAGGAGGGAGAGAAGAGCTGGGTGTGAGGGAAGAGAGACTGAGCCCTGCTCTGGCTGCGTGACTTTGACTAAGCCCTGGTCCTGCAGTGTGGGGGTACTGTAGGATGTTTCTGTCCTCAGTATCGTGGTGACTTTGATGGTTTTTAGCTGCCAGTGGAGACATGAGGCCAAGGCAGTTAGGATTAAGGCAGTGTCAGCCCCAGGAACGACTGTTGAACCATTCTGTAGCTGCTGCACAGTTATCAGTGCCCCTGACATCTGTCCCCTTTCCTGTTTAACCTGAGACGTGGTGCCAGTACCTTGCTGAATTGGGCCCGAACCTCCATCCAGAATGCGCCCATCTTTCTGTGCCCTGTCTCCTGGCAGTCACAGCCTCGGTTGCTGCCCTGCTCGTGTCAGAGATTGCCCCTGAACTGTGAGTAACTTCTTGAATGTTCTGAAATTTGCAGCAAGGCAGCTGCTGGGTTAAATGGTTTCACAGTGTGAAGGGAGAAGAAGAGCGAGGAGGCATTACACTTGTTGGGCCCAAGTTACTTCTGTTTTGTTTTAAAAAGTGATGGAGGGAAAACAATTCCTCAGTTCAGATTTGACTGCACAGCTGACGTCAGGGTCTCCAAACTGGGGTATTTGAAATGCTGTCTGGATTTAGGAAAGGAGGAGAGAAGCCTTTGCTTGAGCTCTCCAGTTTTCACCTGGATTCATGGCTGGACATGATGTGGGACATGTTTTGGAGTGTTTCCACAGGCTGGCTGCCTGGAGAGCCAGTTAGCACTCGGGGCTCATCTCCTCCCTGGCTGGTTTGTAAACCCCCAGATGCTGAGTGTTGGTTTCAAAGTGAGGGCTCCACATTCCCCACCAAGCAGACGTGAGGATTTGCTTTGCCTGTGGCCGAGAGTCTCATGGGAAGCTTTTGTTTCTGGCAAAGGCTGTGCTGAAAACGTGTGAGGCTCCTGGCAGCTGAGATGCCCCAGGAAGCTGGGTGGCCTTGGCTGGTGCGTGTGCCCGTGTGCGCAGGCTGAATGGGTACAAAGTGATGGATGGGTGCTCAGCAGGGACAGCAAGAGGGGTCACCCCAAAGGCAGCCTGGCCATGGCTCTGGTGTGAGTGAGCTCCTCCTGGGCCAGCGAAGTAGGAATTAAATGGTTGCTTTGTAGTCAGTGTGGAAGCTTTTTTCTTTACTCCTGCAGCAGGGAAATGATTGGCTCATGTGCAGTGTATAAACCAATTTATCTGCCGCTCACGGAGTGTGAACAACTGGTGCTGTAAGGTGCACTTTAATGGTGCTGCAGCCCTTCAGTGCGGGGCAGACATTGAAGGGGCTGCAGGGATTTGCAAGGCTGTAACTTTAGCAAGGCCCTGCAGTGGCCGTGGAAGCCAGCAGAGGAGAGACAAGGCGGCCGACAGTGATAGCGAGAGAGCTCAAGGCAGGAAGCAGCAGGGTCTCCACTCCAGCCTGGAGCTGGAGAAATCCCAGAGCCACAAGTGGTGGTGGCCTTGGTGTGGAAGTGGTGCGGGAGGGTGAGCACGTTCTTTCCGGGGGGTGTGGAACTCTCCTATTGTGACATAGAGGGAGCTGCTGCTGCTCAATGCACTGAGGCAGGAGCAGGCTTGAGCTACTGTCAGGCTCTGAGCTCTGCTTCGTGGAGGCGCTGGTGAAACCCTGCCCTAGCTGGCAAAGCCAGAGCGTTGAGGAGAGGGGCTGGGCAGCCCAGGTGCCAGCCCTGTCCTTTAGTGCCCAGGTTCCCCTGGCTGTTGGCAGCCCAGCAGCAGTTCCCTGCTGTGCTGGTGGGCAGCATCCCCACCGAGGCGGCTCCTGTCCCTCCAGCTGCCCACAGGTGCCAGCAGTGCGAGGGCATTCGGGAGCCAAGGCCCTGCAGGGAGGAATCCTCCAGGAGAAGCGTGAATCACCCGTGCTGAGGTAGCGTCTGGCCCTGGGCAGGGAGGAGGCAGCTCCATTGGCAGCAGGGATGGGGCAGTTGTGTGATAGCCGCAGGATTTAAACATCCCTGGGCTAAGAGCAGGGCTGGGCAGGTAGAAGGGCTTGAAGGGGCTGTGGAACTGCCGTGCGGCTTGCAGCGATGGTAGAGACTTGGAGCTAGGCTGTAGGTCCTGCAGCAAAGGGAGCCTTGTCTGTGTGAGGTGGGGAGCAGGGAGCCCCGGGGTGGTGGGCTGGAGGGGTGCTGTGTCCTGGGTGCTGGTTTGTGATGCCCCTGCAGGGAGATGTGCCCGATTGCTCCGTTGTGCTCCTTTCCTGCTCCTCTGGGAGGCTGGTCCCTGCGGGCTCTGGGGCTGTGGAAGAGCCTTGCTCCAGGGCTCAGGGGATGCTGCTGGGCTGGCCGGGCTGTGCAGGTTGGAAGCCCTCTGGAAATAAGCGTTGTGGGGGTGACGACAGGATTCGTTTCAAGTGAAGTGAAATCACAGTTTGGAGAATTGGGACGAATGAGGCAGTTAAGAGCCGGTAATAAACCCTGAAATCAGATGAATGTTGGATCATCCCCATGAGGTTTCTCCCCTGACAAGCAGTTCTTTCCAGCTTTAAAGGCCAGCTCTTGCTGCAGCAGGTCCTCCTGAGCAGAGGCAGTGCAGAGCTCTGGTGTTTGTTGCAAGAACAAAAGGAACCGGTAGCCTTGTTTCCTGAAGCTGCCAAGGGCCCAGCACCACAAACACCGTTTGTGCCGTGCTGTAGCTGTCTTGGGCGTAAAGGCATGAAGTGATTGCCTTGCGTGCAGGGTGTGGGGAAGAGTCGAGGGGCAGGGAATGGCCATCTTTGCCTAGATGCTGTCTTGCTGTGTAGAGCAAGTGCACACAACAGAGGTGCTGTGGAACACAGGGAAGCAGGAGGGAATATCCTCCTGGATTTTCCTTAGATTTGAGCTAATTGCTCCTGTGCCTTTGATGGTTTCCTGCTTCTTTCCTGCTGTGGCAGCCTGGAATGCCTGTAGGGAGCCTCGAGTTTGGGTGTTACCAAGTGACAATGAGGGCATCCTTCTGCATGGAGAAGTGCTCTTGGGCAGTGGGGTGGTTTCCTGCCTGGAAGGAGCCGTTTTTGCCAGCTAATCTTTGTAACTTCAAGCAGGCAAAGTAGCCTTGAGAAACTCTGGTTCTTAACCAGAGTCTTGAGCTCTGTGCTGAGTTAGTTAGAAACATCAGCAGGCTCCTTGCAGAAAGGGTGAGAAGTGCCAGCAGCCCCTGGTGTGTCTCCGTGGCTGGTGGGACTGCACCCAGAGCAAAAGGCTGTTTTGGCTCAGGGGCTGTCTGTTGTGGGGTTTTACGTCTATGAATGGAGCCTAAATGTGGTCTAATGATGAGTGAGGGTGGGGAGGGCCTGCGTTCTGCGCTTAGGAAGGATGCCAGAGGCTGGAGACACGACTGTGTCCTTTGGGTGTGCCAGGAATGGCGAGGCCCTGGCACAGGTTGCCCAGAGAAGCTGTGGCTGCCCCATCCCTGGCAGTGTTCAAGGCCAGGTCGGATGGGCCTTGGAGCAGCTGCTCTAGTGGAAGGTGTCTGTGGCCATGGCAGGGGGTTGGGAGTGGGTGAGTTTTAAGGGCCCTTCCCTAAGGTTGTGGGTTCCAGGCTTCCATGGGTGTGGGGTTTTAAGGTTCTGGGGTTGTGGATTGTCCAATTGTTGCTTCTTCCAGGTGAGCTCTGCGACATGGCCAGTGGCAAGACCCCCCGGCCCATGAGGTCCTCCAGAAGGGCGGATGGATTCCAGAGCAGAGTGGTAGCATCTCGTAATCCCAAGCTGGTCAGAGAGGCAGAAGAGTCTCTCAGCAGCAAGCAAAGGCTGGTGAGGCCTCGGGAGATGAGGCGGCCCCGGACTGCCCAGCTTCGGGACATGGGTGAAGTCTCCCATCAAAAGGTAGCCTTTCCATGGCCTTTTCC
The DNA here is from genome assembly GCF_012275295.1 of Melopsittacus undulatus. Taxonomy (NCBI): domain Eukaryota; kingdom Metazoa; phylum Chordata; class Aves; order Psittaciformes; family Psittaculidae; genus Melopsittacus; species Melopsittacus undulatus. The sequence continues at coordinate 222,845 of NW_022994420.1, read as the reverse complement.
TTGCTGTTTGATGTGCTATTTGAAGAGGGCACGTGCTTGTGGCTGATTTGCCTCCAGCTCACCCAAGCAGCTTGATGATTAGGTCCTGTTGTCATTTCCGACTGGTGGTGGTGGAGTTCTTTCTGCTGGGGGAAAGGCAAAACATGTGTTTGCAGTGAGCCATTGAAGTCCTGATCTGCAGGAAGCAATGGAACCTGTGCTGCAGTTGGTGGGTTTTGCTGGAGTTGAGCTACCATCGCTAAAGCTACTGGGGGTAGGGCTGGGGCAGGACACAAGGGCAGGAGCTGCTGTTTCTCACCCTGCTGTTCAAAGAGCCACCTCTGGCTTTGGTGTAGTCAACTGCCACGTGCTTGGGGTCACAGGACTCCCTCAGTGGTGGCAGTAGTGGCCTTTGAAGGCTGAGGGCCTGTGGCAATTACTTAAGCTGTAAGAAACCCAATTGCGTCAATGCATGAATGGGTTGGAAGAAGGCGTGGGAGCCTTCCAGGGTGTTTGAGTTTTCAGGCTGCTGGATAGCCAGGGAATCGCCCTGGGCAGAGGAGAGTGGATGCGCTTTCCCTGGATCAGTGCTCTCTTAGATGGATGTTTAAAGCTGCTTTTCTTGCAGGACTGCTCAGTGTAACAGCCAGTCCAGGTGGGTGGACGACTGAGGTAGGCTGTTGAGCAGAGTGTTGCCAGCAAGTGAGCTGTAGCACATCAGTTCAGGGTTGCCCCAGACAGCACACGAGGTGGGAACACGTAAGACAGGCGCCCAAATAACTGGCAGTGCTACAGCTTCTGGCCTCAGCCTGACCGTGGCTTTTGTGGGGCAGCAGGAGACCTGCCTGTGTGTCTCGAGTGGCAGCAGTGCAGCTGGGAGAGGGGAGACCAAGCAGGGAGGAATTATCTCCAAGTAAAGCCTCTGCTGGGTCAGCATTTGTTCGTGTGTACTTTTCAGAGCTGCTTCTGCAGTGCTGTTAACTAAACCAGCAGTAATAGAATACAGTGAAGCAGCAACTTAAAGCTCCTGGGGAGAGGGGATATGAATTGCAGCCTAGCTCAAGTTGCCCAGTAATGCTGGGGAAAGAGCTGAACTTCATCCCCATCCAGCATTCACCTCATTTATCTGTTTCCCAACTGCCCTGTTACTTTCTTGTTGGCCTTTCCTCCCTGGTACTGGTGTCTTCCGCCTGGTTTCTTGGCTCTCCATCAAAAAAGATATGTGGGATGTGTGGGACTCAGTGTCGCTGTCCCAGAGGGAAGTTCACCCGCAACTTGTTTCCTGTGGAGGCTCATGGAAACTGCTGGGTTTTGCTTGCTCCCCGAGTGCTGGTGGCTGTTCCAGCAAGTGTCTGGAGTTGAGCGAGCAGCTTAGCAGAGGGCTCTGCTGGAGGTGAGCGCTGCTTTGCCTGTTGGAGAAGGCAACCTGAAGAAAGAGCCTCCAAAAGAGCTTCTTAGCTTGAGGCTGCTCAGCATGGTCCAGAACCCTTTGCTGAGCTGAGAGCAGAGGTGGGTGAGCTGCCATCTCCTAGCGTGAGCTGGGCAGATGTAGTCACCAAGAGACTGTATTTACTGGAGATGAGTGTGGGATCTTCCTTCGTTAATCTTTCTCCCAGCAGCTGAAGCTCTCTCTGCTCTGTCTTGCATCTGCAGTTCTCAGCCGTTGAGCGGGACCAGAGGTCGTTCCAGCCTTTCCCATCCGAGGTGGTGTTTGAGAACTACATTCCCCACCAGTTCTACATAGCGTCGCTAGCTCTGAGGAACAAAGACAGGGTAAGTGCTGGGCTGTGGAGGTTGAGCACTGGGCTGGAAGAGGAGAGCAGTGGAATTCACATGGTGTGCAGCAGAGCAAGTTCCCTGCTGCAGTGCAGCGCATGCAGAATAAAATGTCTCACCAGCGTCATTCTGCAAGATGGGGGAAATGTTCCCATGGTGGGGATTCTGGTTTTGGCCGTGCACTGGTGGTATCTACCCAAAGGAGCTCTTTGAGCCAGCATGCTTCCCTTGAAAGCCCTGGAGTGATGGGATTGTCGAGGGCTGTGCAGTTCTTGCCTGCTGTCATGCTTTACCTCGAGTGTGCACCGTGTCCTGGTGGCTCTTTGGTCAGTCTTGGTTTCTGGCAGGCCATGTTTTCCTCTCTCAGCCTGTTCAGCCACCTGTGTGCAAGTGCCTGTCAAAGCACAGGGAAGAGCAGTGGAAAGAGGCTAGCTTAGCAGGAGCAGTTAAAGGGGATTCAAGTCCAGCCTTGTGTGTTCTGTGCGTGTACCTTCAGAGCTAAAAGTGTTTTGGGAAGGTGGTAAGGAGGCTGTCACGTGGCCTGTCCTGGTCCCTTCTCAAGTTTCCCCAAGTGACAAAATCATAGTTGTGTGTCTTTCGTGCAGGTTCCTCGTCTGCTGAATGTCATCCTGGGGAACTCTCCTTACTTTGAGTTGATCAGCCCGAGTGATGAGGACTATAAGGTAGCCCCGGGCACGTCTTCAACCTACCGCATCCTTTTCCGACCTGATGAGAACAAGGTGAGAGTGGAGGTCCTGAGAGATGATGCCTTGAGGGGAAGGTGAACCTGCAGGGCTGGATTCCAAAGCAGGCATCTGGTGTGGGTTTTGAAGAAGTGTCCTGGGTTCAGTGGGGTTGCACTGGATCTAGACCTGGGGGAGACTCTTTGCTGGTGCTGAAGGTTGTGCTCCCATAGGCTGGAGGCTCTTGCCTCTTTCAGGCTCTTTTGTCCTTCAGTGGTGGAATATTTAATGGAATGTCTGTTGGCTTGAGGGCTGAGAGTCTGCTGCCTGTGCATGGCCTTTTACTCATCTTGTGTTTGCTGCTTAAATGTAGTTGAATAGTCTGTCCTATCCTCAAGCAGCATGCCTCTAGAAAACTACAGAGGATCTGCCCCATGGTCCCTGGCTGCCCCTGCTTGTGAAATAATCTGTAATGAAAGGCCATGAAGGTAAAAAGTGCGAGTACATTATCGAATGCTACTGTGAGAGTCACAGAAACCAGCAGCAGTTCTTCTGGCACGGGCATGGTGCTAAAGGCACTGTGCTGAGCTTGTTTCTTTCCCTGCAGGATTATTTTGAGGAGCTTATCATCATCACAGAGAGGGAGAAGTTCTTTGTGCCTATCCGAGCCATAGGTGCCCGAGCCAGCCTGGACTTCCCTGAGCAGCTGAACTTCTCCGAGTGTCCAGTCAGGTTCAGCACCCAGAAGACTCTGCTGGTGCGCAACGTGGGGAAGCGGGAGGCTTGCTACAGCATCACCACTCTGAGGTAAAGGAGCTCATCTCTTGTGCAAAACGCTGTTGTGTGCTCATGGAGTTGTAAACAGTGAGAAAAAGGAGGCAGAGCATCTGAGGTGCTGGATATGGGCAGGACACGTGGGGTTTGCCATTACTTACGGTGTTTTGAGAAAGCTCTGCAAGCAAGTTTTACAGTGCAGTGATGTCTCCAAGGCAGCATCTTGCAGATCTGATGCTGTTGGATTGGAAGAGCCAAGGTAGGAAGGCAGCTGGAGTGCTGCAGAAGGTGGTGTGTGGCAGAGGACAGCTCGAGGGGCTCAGGTCACGGAGCCCAAAGGCAGCATCAAGAAATGGGCAAGCAATGAGCTGGAGAGAGGCACTGAAGAGTTGATCAGCAGCTGTGTCTATATTAGCAAGCAGAGATCATAGATGAAAGCAATTGCTATGGAGGCCCTGGCAATAAGAGTGTGTGGTCCAGGGCCTTTGTTTTCCCATGGGCTTGGTCTGGTGCCTGGGACCAAATATGCCTAAGCAGAATGAGCTCTGAAGTGAAGAGGAGCAGGTGGTGGCTTCAGAAGTGGACTACCAGAAAGCTAAGGAGGGAGCAGGTGAAAGATGCTCCAAGTGCCTGGTGCATTTGCAAAGGGTTGGGGGCCTTTTCTCCTGGAGCTGCCTCTCTCCCACATTTCCTGGAGAGGGCTCAAGTAGCTGAGTAGCTGGTTTGCACCCTTGTGGTCACAAATCACCTTCTGAAATGGTTCCATACCACTAGGAACCAAGCACACCCGTCTCTGGGAGGCCACAAGTTCACGGTAGTCTGGTGGTCCCGTCATCAAATGCCTGAGGTGAACTGTGTTGCAGACAGCCTGTCCTGTTCCTGTTGGTCTCAGAAGCCAGTCACTGGTTTTCCAGTTTGCTGCACTGGAGAGGGGAATGTGTTTGTGACACTGCATCCACAAGGCAGGCGGTTCAGTTGGCTGGGAGTTGAGAGTTGCTTGGTCCCAGAGGTCTCAGCGCAGGAGCTGAGGTTAAGAACGCACCAAAGACCTGCTGCGTCTCAGTTGGTGCACCTGAGCTGCTTCAGTTTCTTCTCCAGGAAACGGGATTCAGAAGACTTTCAACTTGTCTCCTGTGAAACACGAGGGTCTGAGAGGAGCTTCTGCCAAAGGCTGGCAAGGCTGTTTAAGCAGGCTTCTAGGGTGCTCTTTAAGCAGGCTGCTGCTTTTCCCTGTGGAGCTCCATGGGCAGGAACTTGTAAATCACTGTACAGTTTCCTTCTGGGATTTCCAGGCCTAGTTGTCACCACCACAATAAGTACCTAGTGAAGTCTAGCATCTATTTGCAATGCACTTGCCAACTACTCTATTGGATGACAGAGCATGTGTTGAGAGCTCCTTGACAAGGGTTTTAAGAGTTCCCGAACTTCAGCAATGAACTATTTCAGTCCCGATTTGCAATAAAGAAATGGGAAGCATTACAAAAGTTTAAGTGAGCTACACAAAAACCGTAGAATTGTGAGTAACTGGATGGCAGAGGTGAAGAGCTGAGAACTGTGTGCAGAGGATGGGGGGCTGAGGTCATGTTATACCACGGGATCCTCTGCAGGGTTCTTCTGCATGGGATTCTTCAGCAGGGAGAGTCACCCGCTCTGTTTCTGGTCCTGGATGCTCTGGTTTTCTTGTACCGCCTGTGGTTTGCTTGCTCCTTGCTTGCACAAGAGAGCTGAAGTGAACTAGACTGCAAAGTTAACGGAGGGCCCAGATCTCTCTCTTTGTGTTGCAGCCCCTTCTCTGTGGATCCCTCCATTGGGACTCTTGGCGTTGGAGAAGCGATGCAAGTCACGGTGGAATTTCACCCACCAAAGACCGGTGTTTATACAAGTCCCATGATTGTTCACTATGACACTGGTAAGTGCTTGGTGCACCCTCGGTGTGTCCTTCCAAAGAGAGCAGTGTCTGCCATCATCGTCTGATGGCTTCATTGTCCTGTTGAATAGACTCCTTCACGCTGGGTAGAGCAAAGCTTCCATGCTGGCTGCCAGATATTGTTGTGCTGGAATATTTCAGCCTGTAACAAGGCAGCAGATCTTCCCAAGCACAGTGCACAGGGGGTGATGGGGAATATTCTGGGTGCTCCATTGGGGAAGAAGGCATAGCAAGGAGCCTGATTGAAAAGGAGATGGCTTTTAACATGCAAGAGAGCTGTCTGAAGAGCCTGCAACTTGTCCCATAGATCTCTCCTGACTGGTCATTGCTTTTCATCCCGATGTGTTGTGTTACAGTTCCTGGCAGGGCCTTTGAGGTAGAGACCCTCTTCATGTGATGTGATGCATGGGTACAGTGGGTGCTCTGCCGAGAGCTGGGCCATGGTGAGGTCTTGTGACTGTGAGGAGCAGTGAGTGTGGCAGCAGTAGCCATTAGGTGCTCTGAGCTTTGCTGTAGCCTGGGAATGATTCTGTAGAACCCCCCTAGTGAGCAGCAGTTATTTAATGGTGAGGCTTAGGAAGAAGCTGCTGCTAGGGGCTGGAGTCAGTAATGTGAGGGTGTAATGATGTCTGCAGGTAGGTGGGTGAACAGGACCTTGCAGAAACCCTTGGGAATGGCTGTGCTGCTGTGCGTGTTGCTCTGATGCTGGAAGTCTCCAGCTTTCCAGCGGACACTTACCCTAGTGAAGGGACTCACTTCTCCAGTGGTGAAGTGGTAACAGCAGCACGTTTGACAAGGAGAATGTGCTGGCAGTGGTGAGGCACTTGGCTGTGAGAGCAGCAGGAGCAAAAGAAGGAGTTGGCAGATGTATCCGAGGGCCCCATAGCACCCTGTTGAGTGCAGAGCTCAGCACAGAAGCTGCTCTGTACTTGCCATTGTTCTTTCTGCCCTTGTCCATTTCATTTCAAATGTTCCCGCTTGGTTTCTGAGATGAGAGCTATGGCCAATATTTGAGGAGCAGGAGATGAGGATGACACGAGAGTGGGGGCATCTGCTTGCCTGCAGGAGAGCCTGGGCAAGCCATGACTGAGGTGGGCTCCTCAGCGTCACTGAGTGACTTGGATGTAGAATTCCCTGTGACCTGAGTGGGATGGCAGCCCAAAGGGCACCCGGGCACATCTGCAAAGTCCTCACTGTAAATGCTGTCACCTTGGGGATAAAATCTCCACAAACACCCCCCAAAATAAGGTGCCTAAGGTGGTGCCAGGACATCCTCATGCCATATCATGTGCAGCTGTCAGGATACGATAAATGTCCTGATGTGGGGAACTGCTGATGCAGCTCAGAACTGCAGCTCTTTTCTCCTGTTGCCTGCAGATTGCCCCGTTCCTTGTACTTCCATCAGCAAGTGAGATGAGCCAAGACTTTGCCTTTGCTTTGTTCCAGGTGAAGATGTTCACAAAAGCCTCTGTGAACAGCTGTAAATGCCGACATCAGGCTTGACAAGAGCTCCTTGACAATTGAGAAGACTTCCCTCATGCTGTCAAAGCAAAGATCCCTGGTCATCCACAACCAGAGTGGCATCACGGCCCACTTCCAGTGGAAGCGTTTTGTTGATGAGGAAGAGGAGGAGCGGCAGAAGCTGAGGTTTGTTTGAGAGATTCCTCCAGCAAGATAGATGCCCCAGGGGAAAACTAACACACAGCCTCAGAGGGCTCCTGGGGCTTTTGAAGGGGATTAGGGCAGACAAAGCCATGCACAGTGTGGAGCTTAACCCTTGCCATTCCAGTCCCACCCGTGCTACAGCTGAGGATGATGTTTTGGGGAGAGAAGGTTGATTGCAATCACTGGCTTGCCTCAGAGGGCAAATTCACGTTTGGGAGCCACAAACTATTGAGTTCAGAGCTGCATGCACTGCGGAGGGTCCATGAGACTGAGGCAGGTGTCAGCACTCGGTACCTGGGACTGCACTGAGCAGTAGCACTGAAGAGCTGCAGGTGGCACAACTCTTATGAGACTCAAGCAGTTTCTTCTTTGCTAAGGTGTCAGGCTCCTTTTCCAGCCACACGCAGGATACAGTGCTCGGTTGGCCCAGAAGGTGGAGGCCGTCCTGCTGTAGGCTGGGGAATTGCCTTCCAGCGTCCTGGTTTCTGGCCCAAGGAGGTGTTGTCTGGCCTTGCTCCTCAGCTGGGCAGATGTGGAGGGGGGAGGGCTGTGCAGGGAAGGGAGGGCAGCCAGGACTTGGAAGTGCTTTTGGGCTTCAGCAACCTGTGTCATCCTGGTGGTGAGAGATGGGGCAGGTTCTTCCAAGGGTGCCTCTGGTGAAGCTTTGAAATTGCCATTTCAGGCAGCAGAGAAACACTGACAGCCTGGGGGATGAACTGGAAATGAGACTTAAAGCTTCTGTGACTTGGGGAATCCTTGTGCGACTTTTCAGGCTCCCAGTAAGGAGCAACCACTGTGCAGCACTGCTCCCCTCTCATCTCCTGCTTGTGATCTCTAACCACTAGAATGATTTCTGCTGCAACCAGCAATAAAGGCAGAGGTTAACTGCATTGCATCTCTGCAGAGGAGGCCAAAATGAGGGAAAAGATGAGGTGGTTCGAGTCTCAGCGTAGGGTTTTGCATTCAGAGATGCTGACTTCTTTCCTGGGTGATGCTGGGCAAAGTCCCTTCCTCTCTTGGCACCTCTGTTTTCATGCACAGAAACCCATTTGTGTCACTGAAGTGGTGGGATGCCAAACCCATTGGTTTGCTTTGGAAGTGCACCGGGATCCTCTGGCGCAAGGCAGTGCAGATACTGTCTCCTCATCCTTGTGGGTGCAAAAGGGGAGGGGAAAAGTGTGCTGCTGGTAACATGCAGCTGAAACCTGGTTGCTTCTCCCCTCCCAGTGCAGGAGGCTTTTTCTTGAGGGCTGCCAGCTTTAAGAAACCTCTGATGAGCTTGTCAGTGAGGAGTAAAACTCGCTGCTGTGCTGGAAATAATGGGATCCGTGGGGGAGCCTGTGTCTCAGGGTCAGCCCGTGCTGAGCTGCTGCTCTTCCTCACCAAGTGCTTTGCTGGTCGTGCACGGACACGACAGGCTCTGCAAATCTGCTGCTTCTTCAATGATCTGCTTGGTTCGTCTTTCCCATGGCACAGGCTGCAGAGGACAGGAAGAGGACAAGCTGGTTGATGTTCCTAAGGAGCACGGGGTGGTCCCCCTTCTCAGAGACACCCTTCCCTTCCCGTCTGCACCTCCCAGAACAGGGGACAGAGGTGCAGGGAGACTCCACGCCTTTCTGCAGTGATATTTTCACCATTGTGCCCATGGTAAGTGATGGCTGAGAACCTCCCTTCCTGCTCCTTCGTCCTTCTCCTCTCTGAATGAGGTCCCTTGGCAGATCCCACGTCAGCTGCTCCATGTGCCAAGAGAGGAGACATCAGGTTTCTGGTGAGGCTGGGGAGCTTGTTTGCAGAAAGCATTTCTGAGCAGCAGCAAGAGCCGACCCCAGCTGGGCTCTGCTGCAAGGGCTGTGACTCAAGGGCACTTCTGAGTGTCCTCACAGTGTTCAGAGGTATCAGTTATTCTCTGTAAGGACACATTTCCATGTAGCGCATGGGGGTGAAGAAAGGCCACTGGTGCACTGTTAGTTTTCACATCCTGACCTGCAGAATGAAATGGTCTCCTGTGGAAAGGAGTTCCAAAATTGATCCCAAGTTTAATCGGGGGGACAGCAATCCATTCCTAAAACCTGATGTATACCACATCTGAGTCTCCCTTCCAGTGCCGTCTGTGAGCCTGGACACGAGGCTTGGCAGGTTAAACAAGCTTTTTGAGTTCTACTGCAGATAGTAGAGAAACTGCTCACTTTCTGTGATGCAAGCAAAACCCCATGTCCTTCAATCACCAGAGCCGTTGTTGTGGGTATTCACATGGTCTGAGCTGAAGAATGGCTGCTGTCTGAGCAGTGCAACATCCCTTCTCATCTTGGAGTGAAGCCTGGAATAATCCCAACCTCTTCTTTCTTTCCAGTGGGTGAAACTAGTTTTATGATTTTTGATTTGTTTTTTGAGGAAGGGCTGCTGTTCTCTTCTGGCTTGCTCCTGCAGCGCATGTAGGCTGAGAGCCACCAGTGCCAGCACAAGTGGCGTCTCACAGCACTGTAGCTGGCAGCAGCACGAATTGTGAGCAAGAGACTGTGTCCAGAGCAGCAGGGACTCGGGGAGAGTGGGAGCTGCTGACTGAGCCTTCAGAGCATCCTGTGGTGTGGTGAGAGCTGGTTCTGGAGTGTGCCCCAGGGCTCCTGCTTCATTCCATTTGCTGTGTCCTCCCAATGAGCTTAAGCTGCTCTTGAGCTCCTGAGGTGCATTAAGGGGAGGTCTGGAATTGTGGCTGAGTCCGTCCACATCAAGATGCGATGATGCAGAGACGTGAAGTGTAGCTTGGCCCAAGCTGTGATGGAAACCTTTACCTAAATGGCTTGTTCCTGTTTACATGTTTGCTCTAGGGCTGAATCAAAGCAGGCTGCTACAGGATCCTCTCCCCTGGTTGTCTTGTGCAGTGTTATCAGTCTCTTGATTTCCCATGAATTCCATTCTTTTATGGATACAATCCTTTTCCCTGGAGAGTCTTGCTCTTGAGCTGCTTAAGTCTGGGTTCAGTTCTCTTGGGATGGAGCTATGAATGCAAGGCTTCCATTGTGGGTGCTGTGATTCAGGATTGTTCTGAGAGCTGTGCTGATCCTAGAAAAGGAGAGGCTTTAGTGCTAGCCCAAAGCTTTTTCCTCAGGTGCCTTAGAGAAGTGTAATCTGGCTGTGCCTTGGGACCAACATCATCACCTTGGATGTATGGAGATGTGTCCTTGTGATGAATCGTGTGCCTCACTGGATGGCTTTGTGGTGCTTGGTGCCCAAGGCATCAATCCCTGGCAATAGTGTGTGTGCTGCCCCTCCTCTGATTATCTTGTAACGGAAGTCATGGCACGTTCCCCAAAGCTCTAAGCTCCCTCCTGCACTAGTTAAAGAGTGTGTACAGATGCTGCCAGCAGTCAGAGTGTGGTCTCGTATGGAGCAAATCAATGCCCCCAGGGCCTTGAGGCACGTACAGGGGGGAAGTAACCCTGCGGGCTTCTCCTTTGCACATCCTCCCTTTTTGAGATGCACCTTTGCAGTGTTCTCCATGTTCTGCTGAAGGCTGTACTTTTTGTTGCAGTGGCATCTCCAGGGTTGTGAGTTGAGTTTTTGGTTATCTGGGCCGGGATCAACTGCAGAGTCAGACAGATGCCTTGGAGGCACTGAGCATGCTCCAGCTGCCCTGGCTAGAGGAATGGGGATGCAGGAATGGGAGAGTCCGGGGCGCAAGGGCTTTGTGTCATGGGCAGTGTCTCCTGTCCCACATGGGCTTTGTGCAGGTTTTGAAAGACTCCAAGTGACTTTACTCTTTCAGACTTTTGCAGTTACTGGCAGTTTGTTGTTTGAAAAGGTTCTTCTCTGCCTGTCCTTGCCATGTTCCTCCTGACTCAGAGCAGGTTGTGCATCAGGGAACTACTTGCAGCTGCAGGCCAATAACTTCCCATTTTGTAGCTCTTTAATTTTTGTGGGGCTGTCCCCTAAGCTGTCAGTGCTGTGTCATTGGCAGAACCGTAGCTAGTAAATATTGATGCTGCAGGAGTGCTGGAGGCTCCAGTCAGTTCAGCTCTTCTGGACAAAGTTCCTGAGAATAGCCAGAGGCAAGTGGAATCAGAGCCTGGCTGTGCTGATAGAAAAATGACTCTGTTCTTTTTATCTGCTTCCGTCAACTCAATATTGAATTCCTGTAGAGCGTTTTACGGTTGCCAGAGGTTTAGCTACTTACGTGCAAGTGTATTTGTAATGCTAGGGCCTGAAGGGCTGTACGAGGTGCCTTGCTTAAGGCAGTTGAGGAGAGTGGAAGCCTATAAAACCAGGGGTGCCTGCTGAAA